>NW_023242181.1:285458-400180 GCF_002007445.2 Ailuropoda melanoleuca
TTTCATGCCAATGGACCTCAAAAGAAAGCTGGGGTAGCAATTCTCATATCAGACAGATTGGATTTTAAACTAAAGACTATAGTTACAGACACAGAAGGGCACTATATTATTCTTAAAGGATGTATCCAACAAGTGGATATGACAATTATTAATATATATGCCCCCAACAGGGGAGCAGCAAGATACACAAGCCAACTCTTAACCAGAATAAAGAGACATATAGATAAAAATACATTAATAGTAGGGGACCTCAACACTCTACTATCAGCAATAGACAGATTACTGAAGCAAGAAATCAACAAAGAAACAAGAGCTTTGAATGCCATACTTGACGAGTTGGACCTTATTGATATATATAGAACACTACACCCCAGAACCAAAGAATACTCATCCTATTGTAATGCCCATGGAACAGTCTCAAGAATAGTCTATGTTCTGGGTCACAAAACACGTCTCAAATGATACCAAAAGACTGAAATTATTCCTTGAATATTCTCAGACCACAACCCTTTGAAAGTGGAATTCAACCACAAGGAAAAATTAGGAAGAAACTCAAACACTGGAGACTAAGAACCATCCTGCTCAGGAATGATTTGATAAACCAGGAAATCAAAAATCAATTTGAACAATTTATGGAGACCAATGAGAATGAAAACACAATGGTCCAAAACGTATGGAATACTGCAAAGGCAGTCCTAATNCTCAAACACTTGGAGGCTAAGAACCATCCTGCTCAAGAATGACTCGATAAACCAGGAAATCAAAAAACAAATTAAACAATTTATGGAGACCAACGAGAATGAATACACAACGGTCCAAAACCTATGGGATACTGCAAAGGCAGTCCTAAGGGGGAAATACATAGCCATCCAAGCCTCACTCAAAAGAATAGAAAAATCTAAAATGCAGTTTCTATATTCTCACCTCAAGAAGCTGGAACAGCAACAGAGGAACAGGCCTAATCCACTCACGAGGAAGTAGTTGACCAAGTTTAGAGCAGAAATCAATGAATTAGAAACCAGAACAACAGTAGAGCAGATCAACAGGACTAGAAGCTGGTTCTTTGAGAGAATTAATAAAATTGCAGACCACTGGCAACACTTATCCAAAAGAAAAGAGGACCCAAATTAAAATTTTGAATGAAAAAGGAGAGGTCACGAACAACACCATTGAAATAGGAAGGATTATTAGAAATTTTTATCAACAGCTATATGCCAAAAAACTAAACAATCTGGAAGAGATGGAGGCCTTCCTGGAAACCTATAAACTACCAAGACTGAAACAGGAAGAAATAGATTTCTTAAATAGGCCAATTAACTATGAAGAAATTGAGTCAGTGATAAACAACCTTCCAAATAATAAAACTCCAGGCCCAGACGGTTTTCCTGGGGAATTCTACCANATAAAATTGACAGACCACTGGCAAGACTTATCCAAAAGAATAGAGAAAGGACCCAAATTAATAAAATTATGAATGAGAAAGGAGAGGCCACGACCAACACCATTGAAATAGGAAGGATTATTAGAAATTTTTATCAACAGCTATATGCCAATAAACTAAGCAATCTGGACGAGATGGAGGCCTTCATGGAAACTTATAAACTACTAAGACTGAAACAGGAAGAAATTGATTTCTTAAACAGGCCAATTAATTATGAAGAGATTGAGTCGGTGATAAACAACCTTCCAAAAAACAAAACTCCAGGCCCAGACGGTTTTCCTGGGGAATTCTACCAAACATTCAAAGAAGAAATAATACCTATTCTCCTAAAGCTATTTCAAAAAATAGAAACAGAAGGAAAGCTACCAAACTCATTCTATGAGGCTAATATTACCTTGATCCCCAAACCAGGCAAAGACCCCCTCAAAAAGGAGAATTACAGACCAATTTCCCTAATGAGTATGGACGCCAAAATTCTCATCAAGATCCTTGCTAATAANCTAATAGAATCCAACAGTACATTGAAAGGATTATCCATCATGACCAAGTGGGATTCATACCTGGGATGCAAGCGTGGTTCAACATTTACAAATCAATCAGCATGATACATCATATCAACAAAAAAGATGCAGGAACCATATGATCCTCTCAATTGATGCAGAAAAAGCATTTGACAAAATACAGCATCCTTTCCTGATTAAAACCCTTCAGAGTGTAGGAATAGAGGGTACATTTCTCAATCTCATAAAAGCCATCTACGCAAAGCCTACTGCAAATATTATTCTCAATGGGGAAAAGCTGGAAGCCTTTCCCTTAAGATTAGGAACATGACAAGGATGCCCACTCTTGTCATTATTATTCAACATAGTACTATACGTCCTTGCAACAGCAATCAGAAGACAAAAAGGGATCAAAGGTATCCAAATCGGCAAAGAAGAAGTCAAAATGTCTCTCTTCGCAGATGACATGATACTCTATATGGAAAACACAAAAGAACCCACTCCCCAACTATTAGCAGTTATAGAACAATTCAGTAAGGTGGCAGGATACAAAATCAATGCCCAGAAATCAGTTGCATTTCTATACACGAATAACGAGACTGAAGAAAGAGAAATTAGGGAATCCATCCCATTTACAATAGCACCAAAAACCATATGTTACCTTGGAAATAACTTAACCAGAGACGTAAAGGACCTATATTCTAGAAAATATAAATCACTCTTGAAAGACATTGAGGAAGACACAAAAAGATGGAAAAATATTCCATGCTCATGGATCAGAAGATTTAACTTAGTTAAAATGTCCATGCTACCCAGAGCAATCTACACTTTCATTGCTATCCCGTTCAAAATACCGAGGACATTTTTCAAGGACCTGGAACAAATAGTCCTTAAATTTGTATGGAACCGGAAAAGCCCCTGAATCGCCAAGGAACTGTTGAAAAGGAAAAACAAAGCTGGGGGCATCGCAATGCTGGATTTCGAGCTGTACTACAAAGCTGTCATCACAAAGACAGCATGGTACTGGCACAAGAACAGACACATGGACCAATGGAACAGATAGAGAACCCAGAAATGGACACTCGGCTCTTTGGGCAGCTAATCTTTGATAAAGCAGGAAAAAACATCTGGTGGAAAAAAGACAGTCTCTTCAATAAATGGTGCTGGGAAAATTGGACAGCTACATGCAAAAGAATGAAACTTGACCACTCTCTCACAGCATACACAAAGATAAACTCCAAATGGATAAAAGACCTTGACGTGAGACAGGGATCCATCAAAATCCTAGAGGAAAACATAGGCAGCAACCTCTACGACATCGGCCAAAGCAACTTTTTCATGACACATCTCCAAACGGAAGAGAAACAAAAGATAAAATGAACTTGGGATAAAATGAATGTGGGATAAAAGTCCCACTTCTGAACAGCAAAGGGAAGTGTCAAAAAAAAAAAAAACTAAGAGGCATCCCATGGAATGGGAGAATATATTTGGGAATGACACTACAAATAAAAGACTGGTATCCAAGATCTACAAAGAACTTCTCAAACTCAATATGCAAGAAACAAATAAACGAATCATAAAATGGGCAGAAGATATGAACAGACACTTTTCCAATAATGACATACAAATGGCCAACAGACACATGAAAACATGTTCAAAATCATTAGCCATCAGGGAAATTCAAATCAAAACCACACTAAAATACCACCTTAAGCCAGTTAGAACAGCAAAAATTGACAAGTTAAGAAACAACAATTGCTGGAGAGGATGTGGACAAAGGGGATCCCTCCTACATTGTTGGTGGGAATGCAAGTTGGCACAGCCACTCTGGAAAACAGTGTGGAGGTCCCTTAAAAAGTGAAAAATTGAGCTACCCTATGACCCAGCCATTGGACAACTGGGTATTTACCCCAAAGATACAGATGTAGTGAAGAGAAGGGCCATATGCACAAACACCATATCTTTTACCTCCTCAGTTCAGTGAAATTCCTGATTTCTGCTGAGACTTTATTCTTCCTTCCCCTCATTCTTTCCCACATGCCTCCATATCCCCATACTGCCCCCACCCAGGGAACTGTCAAACATCCATAGGAAAAAGCACCCAAGTTGAACGTAGAACTCATTTCCTTGTCCTTCCCTTCTTGGAATTGTAACCCTGAAGTCTTGCCTGTGCTGACTGTTGTCCAGTGCCTTCAAACGATTATGTTAGGTATTCTGTCCAGATGTTATGGTTACTTTGGGTGGAAAGGTTTGTTTACTACAAGCTGCTTAGCCATAACAAAGCCAGAAATTCTTTTCTGTTGCTTCTCAGTTCTTTCACTTTCCAAACATGATCTTGTAGCAAAACCATGCGGAAGTGCAGGGACAAATTAGAAACAAGTGATTATAGGGACTGGCATACACAGAAGTTTGGGACGCAGACCTGCTTTTCTTTTTATTGCAAACAGCTCCAGATTCCCAAGTAGAAGTGGGAGCAGGGCAGTCCTGCTTACAGTAAAATAGGAGGTAACACAAGAACCGCAGAGAACAGATTTAGGCTTTTTTTTTTTTTCCTGTATAGGAGGTGCTCAGCAATTGTAAATCAGTAAATATATTTACCCAGGAGTTATATGAGTCACTTGACTAGTTCTCCTTGAACTCCCTCCCAGGTCCTAAATGAAAGGTCATCTTAATATTGAAATGTCTTTACCAATTCAACAATCCTGATCTGTAGATGAAGAGAATGAAGCTTAGGAATCAGGAGTGATATGTTGAGGATAATAACTTTAGTGGTAAAAAATAAACATTTCTTATCCACCACCCTTTTCACTAGCCCAAGTTGCTTTTTTGTTAACAGCTAATCCTATATTTCTATCTTAAGGACTTTTCAATTATTTTCCCATCGTAATTAAGGAAGTCTCAATCATTTGCCAGTTAAACAATGTTCGTTTCCTTACTATACATAAAATTCTACAAACAGTAAGAGAATAGAACAATACCCCAATAGGTAAATAAGCAAAAGGATAGAGACAACATGCAGAAAAGATTCTTTTTTAAAATTTATTTAAAGATTTTTATTTATTTATTTGACAGGGAGAGAGAGACCTCAAGCAGCGGGCACAGGAGGCAGAGGGAGAGGGAGAAGCAGACTCCCCACAGATAAGGGAGCCCAATGTGGGTATCCATTCCAGGACCTTGGGATCAGGACCTGAGCTGAAAGCAGATGCTTAACCAACTAAACCACCCAGATGCCCCATTCACAAAAGATTCTTAAACATATGGAAATTAAGGAGGGCATGTGATCTGATGAGCACTGGGCATTATACACAATGATCTTTGAACACAACATCAAAAACCAATGATGTACTATATTTTGGCTAGTTGAACATAATTTTAAAAAGCATATGGAAAGAGCACTAATTCATTCATAAAAAGATAAAGGTAGAATAAGCCTATAACTATAAGCCAAATCTCATTTTTAACCCATTGGAGTGACAAAGATCAAGCAATTTGATAACCATTGTGTGGCTGAGGATGGTGAAATGGCTACCCTCATGCTTGCTTGTGGGAGAATAAATTTTACAAGCTCTATACAGGTCAATTAGGTAACTTTAATCAAAATTTAGAAGACATACCCCCGGTAGCCCAGCAATCCAACTTTAAGGTACTCAGTCTACAGATATTCTCACACATGTGGGAAATGATGAAAGTATGAGAATATTCATTGCAGTATTGCTATCATAGCAAAATGTTGAGGAAGATGTCAGTTCCTATTAACAAAAGACTAATTAAATAAGCTACGGTTCCGTCATACAATGGAATACTGTCTTTGATCTTATAAAATGTGAGGTAGCTCTATGTGTAATGTTATGTAATATCTCCAAGACTATGTTTTGGGACTTATTATTATTATTGAAGTATTGTTGACATCCAAGACATACTGTTAAATGAAGAAAGCAAGGTGAGTAGCCAAGTATAACTAATTTTCATGTAAATGTATAGACTCTGGGAAGGAGATCCAGAAACTGATAACAGAGGTTAGTTCAGGTGAGGAGAATTTGGTGTCTGGGGAACAAGAGAGTAAAGGAGGTGTTTGCTTCATATCCCTTCTGAACTCTTTAAATTCTTTGGTATATGTTTGTATTATTCATTTTTTAAAAAATTTTAAAAATAATAATACAGTTGTTTTTAAGCAGATTTTCTAATAATTATATCTACAAAACCATTCCTCCTACCCCCACCAACAATTCTAGGAGCTCTGAGGAACCTATTCATTAATAAAAAAGTTGAAGTAGGGTCCGAAAAACAACTTAACATATTTTCACTCGGACTTTTTGGCACTTCAGGGAAAATATGATAAGTGTCTTTTCCCTCTTAGAGCTTCTACAAATATCCTGTGACAAACTGTAACTACTCTATCACATTTATATTTAGACACCCTCCCTCTCATTGTTCAACTATATACTCTTGTTTTTGTTGTTGAGAACCTACAATACCAGACGTTGAACCAGGAAATAAATTTGATATGTAAGTACATAAGAGACATTTTCTTCCCTCATAGGGCTCGCAGTCTCATAGTAGAGATGCATAATAAAATTGCAAGTGTTTTCTTTTTATTAAATGGTATAAGTGCAGTAATAGGGGAAAGACTAAATACTATGAAAGATCACGAGAAGTAGCATGTGTGCAAGCATGGATTCACCAGGGATAGATTGGTGATGGTTAGTAAGGAGGGCACGTATTGCAAGGTGCACTGGGTGTTATACGCAACTAATGAATCATTGAAACTTGCATCAGAAACCAGGGATGTACTGTATGGTGACTAACATAATGTAATAAAAAACATTAAAAAAATAAAGTCCTGTAGAAGGAGGCACTCTATCTGTCAAAACAATCAGACAGCCTTTGAAAATTATAGGAACATTATAGCTAGAAAACTGACAGCTATGAAGTTTCTAAGTGAACTTCTAATCTCTAAACCACTTTCCCTTGGTTCCGTGAAAGAAAACATTTTATTTCAAAAATTCACTTGACGCTTATTCTGTTGTTGTTGTTGCTGATGATGACCGGTCTTCAGTTCCACCAGAAAAAGTATATTTCTCATTTTGATAAACCTAGCACATTAGGCATCGGCACCCACTGCCACCACTGCCTTCAAAGCTTCCACTTCAAGCTTCAGTCTCCTTACCAGCCTGCAAGTCTCTATTTCTTCATTCAGCCTGAACTAATTGCACCCACAACTCTGTCTCTCATTTTCTTCTTCCCTCCTGGAATTCAGCTACCTCATCCTCAGCTTCCGGGAAGCTAATCAGAAACAAAGTGGGAAAGAGAACTGTGGTAAAAACCACGAGGGTCTTCTTGGAGATGATCATAGAGCGAGTCAGGAATTGTTGCCTGGGTGCTCTTGCTACTACTGTAAAATCTACTTCACAAACAACAACAAAACCAAATGTACATGCACACAAAAGAAAGGAAATCACGGGATCCAGAGAGCTCAGGATCTAACACCAGGAAAGGATATAGTAACCCACAGGACTGTGGGCCTGAAAGCAGCTAACCCAGACTGGACCAGTTAAGACTGAAGGAGCAGTACTCTCAAGATGAAATGATAAAGTTCCCGCTGTGCTTGAAGGTCCAGAGAAGAAATTTACACAGCTGGGGAGTGTGGAGATAAAGGAGGATGTAGAAAAATTAGCATTTTAAAAGAAAAAGAAGCATTTGAAAGAGAGAGCAATTAATGAAATAGAAAAACAAAACTTTATGCAAGAAATTGTAGTAAACTATTGCAGCTACAGATACTATTTACAAGGTCATAATAATATAAACGTGAACACTGATCTAACGAAATCATATTACTGAACTGGGAGGCTCCCAGGTCTAATATATAGGCTTTCCATGAAAAAGTCATTCCAACCCCTCAGGAACGCTGGTCCCATTACAACCACGGGAAAGCACGTGTGTCTCCAAACATACCAGTTCGCTTCTCTTAAAGGCGGTTTCCGACACTTGTGCAGCTGGAGCAGCGAGACGGGACGCTATTCACGGTGTTCGGTAACCTCAGCAAGCGGCCCTACTGGTTCCACTCCCAGTATCTGAAGAGTCGGAAGGCAGTTCACCTCCAGGCATGGCTGGTGGAAGAGATCTTCAGCCGGAGAGCACATCCCAAATGTCGAGTGTGTGTTGCAGACCCTACTTCATGTTAATCAGTGGGAACCCGAGGGCGAAGCTGAGATATTGATATTTGGTCGGCCTTATTACCAGGAAGATGTAGCCAAGATGATCATGAATTTGGCTGACTATCACTGCCAACTCTGGGCACAAAGCTCAGAGGAGGTCCCTGCCCAGGACACATCCACCCAGCCATCCCCAAGGCTGCCCAAGAGTCCGTGACCCAGCACTACCCCGAGGCTGCCTGTGAGGCAGCGACCCAGCGGTCCCCCAGCCAGCCCTCAAGGCAGTGACCCAGGAACCCCCTCCGAGGCTGCCTGCGAGGTGGCGACCCAAAGCTCCCCCAGCACAGCCTGCGAGGCGGCTACCCAGGACCCGGTTACCAGGTCATGAAAGCACTTTGGGCTGGGAGCAGGAGCCAGGCAAGGATATAGTGGAAGACCTTGTTGCTGCTCTATTCATCTAAGTCCCACTTCTTCAGGTAGAAGCTGTGGAAAAAATGGTGTGGGTAGTTCTCGGTCCCCCTCCCCAGGTAAAGTTTTGCGAACACTGATCTAAAGAGTTCTAATAAAGAATCAAATTTCCCTAAAAAAAAAAGAAGATAAATAGGAAAAAACCTGGATGACCTTGTGTGTGGTGAGACTTTTTTAGATATAATACCTAAGACATCATCTGTAAAAGAAATAATTGATAAGCTGGGCTTCATTAAAATTAAAAACTTTTGCTCCGTGAAACACAGTGTCAAGAGAATTAGAAGACAAGCCACAGAATAGGAGAAAATACATTCAAAAGATATTTGATAAAGAACTGTTATCCAAAATATAAAAAGAACTCTTAAAAATGCAACAATAAGAAAACAATCCAAACAAAAAGTGGGCCAAAGATTTTAACAGACACTTCACCAAAGGTGACATCAAGATGGCAAATAAGTATGTGAAAAGATGTTCCACATCATATGTAATCAAGAAAATGCAAATTAAAACAATAATCAGATGCCACTACACACCTGAAGACATCCAGATAGCTAACAGATACATGAAAAGATGCTCCACAGCACTTGACATCAGGGAAATACAAATCACAACTACAAGGAGATATCACCTCACACCAGACAGTATGGCTAAAATGAACAACACAAGAAACAACAGGTATTGGCGAGGATGCAGAGAAAGGGGAACCCTCTTATGCTGTTGGTGGGAATGCAAACTTGTGCAGCCACTCTGGAAAACAGTATGGAGCTTCCTCAGAAAGTTAATAGAACTATCTTACAACCTAGTAATTGTATTACTAGTTATTTATCCAAAGAACACAAAAATACTAATTTGAAGTGATACACGTACTCCAATGTTTATAGCAGCATTATCAACAACAGCCAAGTTATGGAAATAGCCCAAACATCCATTGACTGATGAATGGTTAAAGAAGAAGTGGTATCTATATACAATGGAATATTACTCAGCCTTAAAAAAGAATGAAACCTTGCCATTTGAAACATGGATGGAGCTGGAGAGTATTATGCTAAATGAAATAAGTCAGAGAAAAACAAATACCATATAATTTCACTCATACATGGGATTTAAGAAACAAAACAAACATAGGGAAGAAGAAAACAGAGGCAAACCAAGAAACAGACTCAACTATAGAGAAGGGATGGTTACTGGAAGGGAGGTGGGTCGGGGGATGGGTTAAATACGTGATGGGGATTACGGAGGACACGTGATGAGCACCAGGTGTTGAATATATGTTGAATCACTAAATTCTACACCTGAAACTAATATTACACTATATGTTAACTGAAATTTAAATAAAAACTTTAAAAAAATCGAAAGAAATGAGCTATCAAACAATGAAAAAAACATGGAGGAACCTTAAATGCTATTACTAAGTGGAATAAACCAGTCTGGAAAGGCTACAAAGTGTATGATTCCAACTCTGACATTCTGGAAAGAGCAAAACTACGGAGACAATAAAAAGATTTATACAGGGTAAGAGGTAAAAAAACCACCCACACAGAAGCATTTCCACTGCGTTTCCCAAGATTCAAACTTTACCACTTAGGTTTGATACATTCAGCGGGAGAATGTCAGGGATAAGAAAGAAACCTTAAAAGCATTCAAGCAGCAAGATTAAAAATTCAAACAGTGAGTTGATGTGGCTGGCCATGCCTCCTACCTCGGGCTGACTGAGTCTCTCCCTGGAGATTTACTTGGGGCTCAGGAGGGCCGGCTCAGCACTGCGGGGCCACAGGCCATTCTTCACCACAAAGTGGACTCCAGAGCCTGGCGGGGGGCGGTGAAGTCTGTGCCTGAACATGCGCCTTATTGGCTCCTGCCCAGAGGCCATTGGGGAGCGTGCGCTGCAGCCAGTTAGCTTCCAACGGTGGGCGCACTTGCTCTTGGCGCTAGGGAGGCCTGCAGGCAGCTGCTTCCTTGTTGGTTACTAAGGCACTGTGATTGGCAGCCCTGGAGAGTCTACTTTTTCCAACATAAGTATTAAGGAGACCCAGGGAAAAAAAATTAATGCTTGCCAGGGGTGGAGGTGGAGGAAAGATTTACAGAGGACACAGGATTTTTAAGGCAGTGAGAATACCCTGTATGCTATTATAAGGATGGCTAGGTCATTATATATTTGTCCAAAACCATGGAATGTACACCAAGAGTGTACTCCGAGAGTGAACTTTAAGGTAAACTGTGGACTTTGGGTGCTTAAGATGATGTCAATGTCCACTCATCCTTGGTAACAATGTACCATTCTGGTGAGTGGTCATGAATGAGGGAGGCAATGGAGGAGTGTGTGCGTGTGTGCGTGAACACATGCGGGCACACAGTCACGCCAGGGATATATGGGAAAATCTCTGTGCCTTCCTCTCAATTTTGTTGTAAACCTGAAACTGCTCTAAAAAAATGGATGTCATAAAAATAGAAGGCTGTCAGACGTCTGTCAGAAGATATAGTAGGCATAAATAAACACCCAAATAAAGAACAAAAAAGCTTAATAAAATATATGATACACCAGCACACTCATCATACATAAGAAACATAATATTGTGGAGAAACAACAGATCAGTAAATAAAACTTCAATTTCAGAATAAACATCTTTGAGCATCCCAGAATTCAAAGCAAGAAAGGAAGCTAAGTAAATTATAGTGTTCTAATTGTATAATGAGAAATATAAATCAGAGAAAGCAAAATTTTACATAGCATGATACTTGAAAAATAATTGATTCAATTGGGTTCCCCATGGTTTTATTTTAAGAATTATTTTACAACTTTCCTATAAAATACAATATGCAGCATAAAATGCACAAAACATATATGTAAAGTATAATAAATATAAAGCAAACATCCAATAGCCAGTACCAAAGACAAGTAGGGCATCGCAAGAACTCTGGAAGTCCCTTTGTTTTTTATCACACCTAATTCTCCCCCTAACTTCTCTTGTAAACTTCTTTGCTTTATACTTTTTATTCATCCACTAAAAAATAGATTTACCTGTTTTAAAACTTATGTAAGAAGAATCATCTTTAATATATTCTATTTTTTAAATGTATTTCTTTTTACTTTATATACAGTAAAATTCACTCTTTGAATTAATTTCACCTTGATCAGATTTTGCTTATGTATTTTGAAGCTCTGTTGTTGGGTACCTCCTACCTTTGGAACTGTTATATCTTCCGCAAGAAATGACCCCTTTTGAAAAAAAAAAAAAAAAGAAAAGAAATGACCCCTTTTGAATCATGTGATGTCCTTCTCTCTGGTAATGTTCCTCATTCTGAAGTCTATTTTGTCTAATATTAATGTAGCTACTCCAACTTTCTTTTGTTTAATATTTGAATAGTATGTATTTTACTTTTTAAATTATTTTTTAGATTTTATTTTACTTTTAGTCTTTTTTTTTTTTAAGTAGACAGAATATTGTTGGGTCTTCCTTTTATTTCTAATTTATCATCCCATTCTCTTGGTTTCTTCAGATCATTTATATTGAATCTTATTTTTTGATATGGTTAGAATAAAATTACCATTTTGCTAATTGCATTCTATTTATTCTGTCTAATCAGTTCTTTTTCTGCCCCTTTTGTGTTAGTTTTTATGAATCCATTTTAACTTCATCATTTCCCTATTATTTATATCTTTTTAAAATATTTTTAATTGTTGTTCTAGGATTAAAAACATTTAATCAGAATCTAACTTCAAATAATATCACTACCTGATGTGTTGTGAAAGGGATTTACACCAGTATATCCCCAATTCCTCACTCTCATTCTCTGGGTGATTTTTATGGTCATAAATTCTATTTTTACTTATGCCATCAACAAAAAATATTGCTACCATCCATATTTCTTTTCCATTCCCAGTGCTTTTCATTTCTTTGGTGGATCCATGTGTCAGTCTGGTATCACACTACGTCTGCCTGAAAACATTAAACATTATTCATAGTGCAAGTCTACTTGGCAGTGAATTCCCTCAATTTTGTTTTTATGAGAAAGTATATATTTCTCCTTCATTCTTCTTCCTGCTTTATTGAGGTATGTTCAACAATAATTATATGTATTTAAGTTGTACAGTGAGTTTTTCGAAGTTATACAAGTTAATGATGCCTTAATATATGTATACATTGTGAGGAAATGAGTATCACCTCAAGTTGATTAACACATTTATCACCTTTCACAATTACACTTTTTGTGTGGTGAGGACACTTAGGATCTATTCTCTTGGCATATTTCAAGTATGCAATACAATACTATTAATTATAGTCACCATGCTACATATTAAAGCCCCAGAACTTATTCATCTTACCAACATCTCCCCATTCCACCACCACCCACATCCTTGGCCACCAGCCCCTGGCAGTCACCATTTTACTGTCTGGTTTGATGAATTCAACTTTTTTAGATTCCACATGTAAGTGAAATCACACAATGTTTCTCTTTCTGTGTTTGGCTTATTTCACTTAGCATAATGTCCTCCAGTTTCATTCATGTTGTCATAAAGAGAATTTCCTTCTTTTTTATGGCTGAACGGTATTCCATAGTTTTGGCTATTTGGGTCTTTTGTGGTTTCATACAAAGTTTAAGGTTGTTTTATCTACTTCTGTGAAAAACACCATTGGAATTTTGATAGGGATTGCATTAGATCTATAGATGACTTTTGATAGTATGGACATCGTAATAATATTAATTCTCCTAATCCATGAAGAGGATATCTTTCCATTTATTTGTGTCTTCATTCTTTTCATCAATGTCCTACAGTTTTCAGTTTACAGATCTTTCACCTCCTTGATTCAGTTTATTCCTAAGTACTTTTACTTTTTGATGCTTGGCAGCAGGAGTGTTCCCAGCCTGTGACTGAATTAAAGGGCCATATCAGGATCTACAGTTGGACCAAGCTCAGACGGCCTGCCTCAGGGACACGGACAGATGTGTCTACCACCCAGTCCCTTGGCATACACAACTAGTGGCTAAAAGGGACCAGAGTTGGGTCACAGGCCACTTCAAGGTCCACAGCCAGACTGAGGTTGGCAGGACTGCTACCTGTGGCACAGGTGAGTGTGACTACTACTGGGTCCTGGTGGATAGATGGTGTTGGTGGGGAGACCAAGACCAAATATGGCTTAGCCAAGTCTACGAGGAGACTGTGGCTGTTTCTGAATCTGTACCCAGACACTAGATCAGTGATTCTGCCACCTGGGCATGGGTCTGCCTACTCAAAATGGCCCTCATTGATCATGGGTTACACTGGGATTTTCACGATCTCTTAATGATCCCAAAGCTCCCACAAAGGCACTTTTGTCCATGGATGGCTGCCAAATTATTGTTACTGAGGGAGGATATGAGGCCAGCATGACCAAAGCCAAAAAACACAGTACAAGGAGCACCTGGGTGGCTCAATCAGATGAGTGTCCAACTCTTGGTTTTGGCTCAGGCATGATCTCAGGGTCTTGGGATAGAGCTATGTGTTGGGGTTTGTATTCAGTGTGGAGTCTGTTTCTCCTTCTCCTTTCCCCTCTGTCCCTCCCTCTCCTCTCTTCCTCACCCTCTAAAATAAGTAAACTCTTAAAAATAAAGACACTACACGAAAAGAAAACTACTGTCATGGGGGCACCTGGGTGGCACAGCGGTTAAGCGTCTTCCTTCAGCTCAGGGCGTGATCCCGGTGTTATGGGATTGAGCCCCACATCAGGCTCCTCTGCTAGGAGCCTGATTCTTCCTCTCCCACTCCTCCTGTTTGTGTTCCTTCTCTCGCTGGCTGTCTCTATCTCTGTCAGATAATTAAATAAAATCTTTAAAAAAGAAGAAAACTACTGCCAATATCCCTGATGAATATGCATTCAAACATTTTCAGCAAACTATTAGGAAACAAATTCAACAACACATTAAAAGGATCATATGTCATGATCAAGTGGGAATCACCCCTGGGATACAAGAAAAGTTTAACATAAATAAATCAATATATGTGAGGCACTATATTAAAAAATGAGGGATAAAAACAAAATGATAATCTCAATAGATGTAGAAAAAGCATTTTGCAAAATACAACATCCTTTCATGATTAAAAAAAAAACCTCATAAAATGTGAGTGGAGAAAAAACATACCTCAACATAATAAAAGCCATATATGACAAGCCCACAGCAAACATCATATCAATGGTAAAAGGTCAAAAGCTTTTCTGCTAAAGTCAGAAACAAGGTCAGGGTGCCCATGCTTACCATTTCTATTCAACATAGTACTGGAAGTCCTAGCCAGAGCAATCAGTCAAAAAATGAATAAAAGGGATCAAATCAGAAAAAAAAAGGTAAATTGCTTTTGCAGATTACATATTCCATAAATGTCAATAAATGGTGCTTGGAAAACTGGACAGCTACATGCAAAAGAATGAAAATTGACCACTCTCTCACACCATACACAAAGATGAACTCCAAATGGATGAAAGACTTTGATGTGAGACAGGAATCCATCAAAATCCTAGAGAAGAATATGGGCAGCAACCTCTACAACATTGGCCAAAGCAACCTTTTTCATGACACATCTCCAAAGGCAAGATAAACAAGAGATAAAATGAACCTGTGGGACTTCATCAAGAGAGNGAAAATTGGACAGCTACATGCAAAAGAATGAAACTTGACCACTCTCTCACACCATACACAAAAATAAACTCCAAATGGATGAAAGACCTCAATGTGAGACAGGAATCCATCAAAATTCTAGAGGAGAACATAGGCAACAACTTCTATGACATCGGCCAGAGCAACCTTTTTCACGACACATCTCCAAAGGCAAGAGAAATAAAAGATAAAATGAACTTATGGAAAAAAAAAAGAAAAGAAAACTTCTGCACAGCCAAGGAAACAGTCAAAAAAACTAAGAGGAAGCCCACGGAATGGGAGAAGGTATTTGCAAATGACACTACAGATAAAACACTGGTATCCAAGATCTACAAAGAACTTCTCAAACTCTATACGTGAGAAACAAATACACAAATCATAAAATGGGCAGAAGGTATGAACAGACACTTTTCCAATGATGACATACAAATGGCCAACAGACACATGAAAACATGTTCAAAATCATTAGCCATCAGGGAAATTCAAATCAAAACCACACTGAGATACCACCTTACGCCAGTTAGAATGGCAAAAATGGACAAGGCAAGAAACAATTGCTGGAGAGTCTGTGGAGAAAGGGGATCCTTCCTACATTGTTGGTGGGAATGCAAGTTGGTACAGCCACTCTGGAAAACAGTGTGGAGGTCCCTTAAAAAGTTAAAAATTGAGCTACCCTATGACCCTGCCATTGCACTACTGGGTATTTACCCCAAAGATACAGACGTAGTGAAGAGAAGGGCCATATGCCCACCAATGTTCATAGCAGCATTGCCCACAATAGCTAAATCATGGAAGGAACCGAGATGTCCTTCAACAGATGACTGGATTAAGAAGCTGTGGCCCATATATACAATGGAATATTACTGAGCTATCAGAAAGAACGAGTTCTCAACATTTGCTGCAACATGGACGGCACTGGAGGAGATAATGCTAAGTGAAATAAGTCAAGCAGAGAAAGACAATTATCATATGGTTTCTCTCATCTATGGAACATAAGAACTAGGAAGATCGGTAGGGGAAGAAAGGGATAAAGAAAGGGGGGTAATCAGAAGTGGGAATGAAACATGAGAGACTATAGACTCTGAGAAACAAACTGAGGGATTCAGAGGGGAGGGGGGTGGGGTAATGGGATAGTCTGGTGATGGGTAGTAAGGAGGGCATGTATTGCATGGTGCACTGGGTGTTATATGCAACTAATGAAACATCGAACTTTACATCAGAAACCAGGAATGTACTGTATGTTGACTAACATAATATAATTAAAAAAACATTTAAAATAAAAAAATTTAAAGAAGATAAATAACCATAAAAAAGAACTCTACAATCATACTCTCTTATAAATAATATGGATGTTATACCAAATCCATTAAGATATTTAACCACGTGACAAAGCAAGTAACTTAAGCAAGGCAGTAGTAAGCTAGCAACAAGCAACCATTTGTGCCATCCCTGAGCACTGTACCTTCCTATCTACTAAATTCATAGTCAGAGCCCATGGGAGAAGGCCCAAACATCTGAGTCTTTTTTCCACCTTATGGAAAAAGGTGAGAAGCCACCTTAATTTGGCCAACAATAGATTGAATTGTCTAAAATTCAAAGTGTTTATTATTGCTGCTCATCTGACTTCCAGCTGACTCCTACATTCTGCATGTCTATATTTCATCTACTTAATTTCATTTTTCTTGGTCCTGCTTTTCAGTTAGAAAACCATTTGGCCTCTCTTCCACTGCTATGCCCCTCACTATTTTGCAGTGTAGAAATAGATTTCAAGAAGAAACCTCCTCTTTTCCCATGGACTGATAGATCTATAAAAATCTTTTTTATTCTCTGAAAAAAGGGGCAAGGAATTTCTAAATTCTTTCACCAACTCACATACCACTTTTCTCAAGATTAGGTTAGATATGACTTAGGTATTGTCAGCATCAATTTTGTTCAAACATCTCAGTTTTTGGCAGAAATCCCTCAACCTTTGCTAAGAAATTGTGTTAATTTTTCGTTCAAAAAATTTTTAATTCAATATTGTTCAACACTTTTGATTGTTTTTGCACATTTCAGTGGATTTTAAGAAGAGAGTTAAGTGAATATCTATTGCATCTCTCAGCTTTAATTCACAGACTTTATTCTAATTTGTTTTGTGTTGTTTTGTTTTAGGTAACATATGCCAACATTCAAACAAATGGGGAAATAAAATCACTCCATGGAGTCTGAGTTTATTTTCCTGGGAGTCACAGAGTTTCATGAGTTACAGATTTGCTTTTTCTTATTTTTTTTCAATTATCTACATAGCCACTGTATTAGGTAAACTCATTATTACCTTTGGAGTAAAACTGGACCCTCACTTACACTCTGCCATGTACTTCTTACTGGTCAACCTCTCCTTTATTGATATGACCCTGGCCTCCTTTGCTACTCCTAAAATGATCTGTGACCTAATTAGTGAATATAAGGCTATCTCCTATGAAAGCTGCATGGTCCAGATGTTCTTTCTTCACCTTTTAGGTGGAAGTGAGATGACGTTGCTTGTAGCCATGGCAAGTGATAGATTCAGTGCCGTATGCAAACTCCTCCATTACAAAACTATCATGAGCCATCGTGTTTGCCCTGGACTTGCAGTAAAAGAAGACAACAATGTATAACTGGGTCTCATGACTCATTGGTAGGAAAATGATGATTATATTAACTAAGAATATTTTCCTCCTGAATTGTGTACTATGGTAAAATTGTGTATTTATGATATTTATTAAGAATTTTCAAATTCACTTTTTTTCTTTTATTTTTCCTCACCAAGAAAATGTTGGTGATTAACTTTACCACTTACTCTCTAAGTTACAGAATATTCCTGTGGGATTATAACTAAATTAGAGGAAATCCCAACAGTAACCTGAGATGAATATAGTAATCTATGAGAATGTTTAGCTTTCCTTTTGGAGAAAAAAGGGACAATATCTTAATTTGTAGGCAGGACAGATGAGTCTTTATGCTGAAGCAACTGTCATTGATTGGAAATTTAAATAAAGGTGGCAGGATGTGCATGGATGCTGAGCAACCAAATGGGAAGATGATTCTGAATATTTCTCTTTTGACTCTCAGCCCCATATTAGCTCTCCTATAGTCCTCTCTCTATAGGAGATAGCTACAGTTCTGAAAATTACATTTCCTGAACTCCCTTGCAGTCATATGCCTATCAGGTTCTATCAGTGGAAGACACTAACGTGATACTGGATGGCAGGAAAAGAGGAAAGCCTGTGTATTCCTCTGCTTTGGGATCAGACAGCAGCAGTATTGGGCAACTGTGGATTCCCGAATTATTTGGGGGGGCTCAGCAGCTTCAGCAATGTTGAAGGGTTCAAGGCTCCTGAAGCTTCATCAAGTGCATGGGCTCTTATCTTCTTATTCAGTAATAGGATAGAGGTTCCAACATCAGAAATGGTGACACTGTCCCAGCAGCATTTATGGGTTCTGGGTAATGCCTCTTCCTCTTGCTCATCCGGCCTTCAAGGTGGTAGTTACTGTTTATACTTACTCTCAGTAATATCATTTTCTCCTTTCTGCTCATTTCTGAGCTGCAAATTTTTATTTTCAACTTCCTACTGAACCATTCCCTGGGTATCTTGAAGACATCTCAAGTCCAATATGTAAAAACTAAATTAGTTACTTCCCTTCCCAAACCTGTTATTCTTCCTAAAAATCTAATGGAAAATATTCATAACACAGATTCAATACNGCTTCATCAAGTGCATGGGCTCTTATCTTCTTATTCAGTAATAGGATAGAGGTTCCAACATCAGAAATGGTGACACTGTCCCAGCAGCATTTATGGGTTCTGGGTAATGCCTCTTCCTCTTGCTCATCCGGCCTTCAAGGTGGTAGTTACTGTTTATACTTACTCTCAGTAATATCATTTTCTCCTTTCTGCTCATTTCTGAGCTGCAAATTTTTATTTTCAACTTCCTACTGAACCATTCCCTGGGTATCTTGAAGACATCTCAAGTCCAATATGTAAAAACTAAATTAGTTACTTCCCTTCCCAAACCTGTTATTCTTCCTAAAAATCTAATGGAAAATGTTCATAACACAGATTCAATACCTAAATAAATGTGCATTAATTCCTTGTACTTCCTTGTCTTAGAATTCAAGGAAACAACCCTGATGAATGTTTAAAATACCTAATCATAAATATTCTTACAAAAATTTTATAAAGTTTTAATGGCTCAGTATGTAAAAATAGGTAACATTTCCATGACAACACACTATATGGTGTTTAGTATCAATTTTTTTCCTAAAACTGTATTTAGTAACTTAATAGGTGTTAAAATATTTGTCAGTTTTTGTCAACCATATGAATTCTTCACAGAGGAATTGTAATTTGAATGAGGGGAAGAATATCTTCTCACTATATAGCCTCACTATGCTATATATTTAATATAAGGTAAAAATATGCCTAAAATAAATATTTCCAACATATCTTTGAGTTCTCAAATAGATTTCAAAGAATCAATATCAACTGAAATATTAGAGATTAAAACCATGAACTGCTCAGTGCATCTTGCTTACCGGATCACATGGACACTCAATGCTTTTTCAACTGAATCCCATTATTCTTGAAACATTAAAAAAATATCTACTAGGTACCAATCACTGTCCAAAGCAATACAGATACATGGCTATAGATACAACCTGGTCCCTGTTCTGGAGAGAATAATAAAGGGGAGGGATCTATGTTAGTCATGGTGGTCTCAGAAGACCACTTTAAGGGGAGACATTTATACCAACCAGTTAAGAAAGCTCTAGAATTAGAGATTTGAGCAAGGAAAAGAGCATTCGAGGCAAAAGGGTCAGTGTAAATAGACACTGTGAAATGAGAAATAGTTTGTGAAATATTAAAAGTGGATCTTTGTGAAGGAGATTGATGAATAAAAGGGAGAAGATCTATGCTGAGATTTTATAGAAAACAAAACCAGAATTTTCAGGCCTAGTAGATTCCTTTTTACTGTCAACATAAAGCCATTAATGTGTTTTGAGGAAAGGAAGGATGGGATACAGCATACGTTATAGTATGGCATAACTCTGTTATCTCAAGTAGAGAATATAATGTAGCTAAAGTGAAAGTAGAGGGAATAGTTAATGAACTATTTCAGGTAGGAAGCATGAATTTATTAATAATATAAATATTGAGTTTGTGGAATCTAGGAAGACTTCCAAAGGCATTTAGAAAACCTAAGATTATTTGAACTCCTTGAGGAACAAGATGTCTTTTCTGATGTGATTTTTACAAAATTTTAAATGTCTCAGTTTTAAAAATATTTTAATATTTTTTTATTATGGAAACTTTCATTTGAGTATAGTTGACAGACATATTGCATTAGTTTCAGGTGTACAACATAGTGATTTGAGAAGTGTTATATATTATGCTGCTATGAATACCAGAAGTATAGCTCTGTTACCATACAACACTATTACAATATCATTGACTATATTCTTTATGCTGTGCCTTTATTCCTGTGACTTGTTCTTTCCATAACTGAAAGCCTGTAACTCCCACTCACCCTCACCTATTTTGCCCATCCCCCCATCTGCCTCACTTCTGGCAACCATCAGTTTGTTTTCTGTATTTATATGTCTAATTCTGCTTTTTGGGTTTTTATTCATTTGTTTCATTTTTTTGGATTCCACACATGACTGAAATCACATGGTATTTGTCTTTCTCTGTCTGACTCATTTCACCTAACATAATACCCTCTAGGTCCATCCATGTTGTTGCAAATGCAAGATTTCATTCTTTTTATGGCTGAGTAATATTCAATTGTGTATATATGCTATATCTTCCTTATCCATTCATCTCATGATGAACACTGGTTGCTTCCATATCTTGGCTACTGTAAATAATGCTTCAATAAATGTAGGGGTGCATATATCTTTTCAAATTAGCATTTTCATTTTCTTTGGCTAAATACTCAGCAGTGGAATTGCTGGATCATACTGTAATTCTATTTTAAATTTTTTGAGGGATCTCCAGACTGTTTTCCTTAGTGGCTATACCAATTATAGTCCCACCAACAGAACATGATTTCCTTATTCTCCACACCCTCACCAACTTAACTGTGTTTTGTCTTTTTGATTATAGCCATCCTGACAAGTGTATGGTGGATGATACGTCATTATGGTTTTGATTTGTATTTCCCTAATGATTAGTAATATTGGGCGTCTTTGCATGAATCTGTTGACCATCTGCATGGTTTCTTTTGAAAAATATCTATGCAGGTCCTCTGCCTACTTGTACTCAGATTGCTTGTTTTTCTGGTGTTGAATTGTATACATTCTTTATATATTTTGGCTACTAACCCCTTACTGGATATAGCACTCCCAAAAATTTTCCACCATTCAGTAAGTTACCTTTTTGTATTGCTGATAGTTTCCTTTGCCGTGCAAAAGCTTTGAAACATACCTTGAATATCAAACTCACGTATTTTCCCTTCTTATCCCCCTTTTCTTCCTTTTTTATCTGCCCTACTTAAGTTTGGCCCTAGACCATGTACTTCTAACAGTTCAGCTTTATTTTGAAAAATTCTATATGTACCATCCTTACCAACTGATTTGGGTAATCAAGTCAGGACATCCAATATTGTTCTAATATTATCTTCCTAATTTCTACATTAAAGAATCCTTTTCTTTCTTGCAAACATCTCAAATGACATGCTTCCTAATTTCTACATTAAAGAATCCTTTTCTTTCTTGCAAACATCTCAAATGACATGCAAATATCTCAAATATTTCTCCTCAGGAGAAATATTTTTAAGACTTATTTTTCATGGCAATTTTAATTGCTAATGGCTGCATGAGTAAAATAAATTTTAAAAAATGTTAACTAGATTGAATTTAAACAAACAAACAAAAAATCCCTAGGCTCAGTCAAAAAGAGTGAGAAATCTAATAGAAATGTCTTCTATGGGATTTGGAAATGAATGTGGCACCACATTTATCATCCATTTACTCCCCTCACTTTCCTGTCATCTTTTGAAGAGCATCCCAATTAGACAAACATAGAAGAATTACAGTACGAGGAAACACAGAAAAATTTCTGTAGCAAAGGAACTCATGTGCAACCATACATTGTTACACTGCTAGCCTTTAGTATTTTACTTATCTACATTGTTTTACTATAAAAGTTTTACTATAGTTATCTCCATGATCTTCCTTTCATAAGTCTTGAGTCATCATCAAGTTCTAAATAATTGTAAAGGACTAGAGAATTCTAAATCTTTAGGATGGTTGATTGCTAAACTCCACTAACTAATCATTTATTGCTTACCATGATGAAAGCCTCTCCTTCCCCATTCTTGTGTGTGCGGGTTCATTTGCTCTCTTACCCTCTCTCCTCTCTCTCTTCTCTCCCCTTCTATGATAAAATGAGATTTTTTTTTTCTGCTAAGAACTGGTCTACAGTATATGAATTTCCATATATGCCTTGCTCAGTGTACACTATTTTTACCTGAATAAATGCATTCAGTTACTAATTACAAATATTTAGATTGATGAAATCTAATTAATATAATTATAATTTCCTCAAGTCTATCATTTATGATAGATCACTTTCTATAAATGTGCTAATCCTTCCCCAACCAAAACACGTGAGTTACTGCTTTTTCTGGACAGCACTTACTAGAGAAAATTCACATGGCTGATACACTTGGCAAATTCACAATCCACTTAAATAATGAGAGAAGTCCTTGTTCTGAACTCTTGGGAACACTAGCACGTTTATTTTGATAATTCCCTTTGGGGAATTGATTAACAGCCTCCATCTTATTTATGCTTCTTGTCCTTTTTTCTTTTTTTTTCTGTACCTGCAAATTATTGTTCTGTATATTCATGAAGGCAAAAAAGATAAATGATATATATTCAGGATCTAACTGTATCTACATGTCTTTGAAGAGGCCACTCATCAGAACTGGTAGGTATAAACAGCAGTGCTAACAAAAACTGCGATTGTATACTTTAATAAAGGAGGAGTTGTTTTGTAAGGAACTTAGAACTGATCATGACGGCAACAGTAAAAGATAATTCTGGTCAACTAGCACCTGAACAATGTATCTAGTTTCAGTAAGAATAAGAACCAAGTTCCTGATTTGAAGGGTCAGTTTTATAGTTCGAGTTTGCATTTTGGGAATATAAACTTAAATTAGTTATCCCTGTGGGATAAAAGACAAAATAATTTAGAATATTAAAGTGATGGAAAAACTAGGTGCTTCCTTGGTTAAGTATAGCATCTGTGATAATTCTGAAACACAAAATAAAAGTCTCATATCAAGAAAATGAGAAACATTGATTTCATATTAATTTACTTATCTATGTTACTATTTTCCTACTCTATTTATTTCAACACAGAAAACACATGAAGTAAGTGAGATAAATGATTAATTTAAATCAATCTAAAAAAAATTTCCCCTCAAGTACACTTATTTTGTTCTTTGAAGTCATATAACCTTTCATTCAATATAACTACCTAATTGCATGGCTAATAAATTTTTTTGGTACTTTTGCAACCCAAGCACTATTTCCTATTCTTTTAAACCCACTGGACTTTTTTCTACCTACATTTAAAGCAATTAATTTTAATATTTTAAACTTGATCAATATATGAAAACAAAGCCCTTTGTGCATCTATAATGCTGAGCCATTTTCTATTAAATGTACAAGTTTATTTTTTAATTAGAAAATATTTATAATGGTTATTCTGACAGTACATAGGATTTTAACACTGCAAACGTTTTTTGTGGTGAGTGAGCATTACCTGTGCCTGGGTTATGTAATCTACACATGACTTAATCCTCTCATTAAAAAGATTCATAAAAAACCCTCAAGATCAATAAAAACTGTACAGTTTTTATTCATAACAAAAGAACTGTCAGTTATGTATTTCCACATACACTGTTTAAGTGCTTTTGTGTAAATGTATAGAAAAGACTTTATTACTAAATATAGACACACAGTATTGGACATCCCATAGCATTTTTTCCTCAGGCAAGCAACCACAGTTGAAAACAGTGCACTAATTTTTCATCCTTAAGCCACATAAATGTCACAGAAAGAGTTAGGCTCTACAGTCCCATGTTATGCATCCCATTCTCAAAGTTCCTGCTAGAGAGAAACCAAACCATGCTTGATTCATTTTTTTTAAATAAAATTTTCAGTGTGGTTGGCTTTGCTTTTTTGATTCATATTTATTCAATTATTTTTCATTCCTTTTCAGTTCACTGTATTTGTATAATATATACCACTCAAAGGTTTAAATTTTCCATTTGAGGTTTAACTGTGGCTTTTCAGTTCACTGTATTTGTATAATATATACCACTCAAAGGTTTAAATTTTCCATTTGAGGTTTAACTGTGGCCTAAGTTAGGAAGGATTTTCTTTTTCATACTCTTATTTTTACTTGTGTCTGAGTAGAAAAAGTAAATATCTACATGTACACTTCGCTGGATATATTTTATAAAGAGGCTCAAAAACTCCAAAAAAATCCTAAATTAATAAATATTGGTTTTTGCTTATAATTTTCAAATTTTACTTATTAAACTATGAAAATTACTTTTATAATTCTCAAGATTTTTCCTTTAGTATTGTGAGACTGAGGACTGCATAGTGTTGAAACTATGCATAACTAGTATGTGACTCAATTACTATATGATATAGAATACCAATGCTGATAATAAATCTTTATAATGAAGACAACTAGGTAATTATATCATTTAAATTTAATGGAGAAAACATATTCATTTAGCCTAAGTCTTCTTTACCAAGTCTTCCATAGTAAAATTATTCTGTGGTTCTTACTGGTTTGGGTGTATTTATAGTCATCAGAAAATGAGATAATGCTAAGGACAGAATTTTGTGAATGCACATACATAGTACCTATGGGTAGACAACGAAATACAAATATATTCCATATATGTTATCCTTGGGAGTCTCATAACAATCTGGGAGGTGGAAGAGTAGGTATTACTTTATGTTTATAGAAAAATAGATCAATGTTCAAAGGAGTTAGGAGTATATTTCCCTAGTAAATGTAGAGGCCAGGACTAGAATGTAAATCTTAACTCTTGGTTGAGGGCTCCCCCCCCCCTTATTCTGATAGTTGGGCTAAACAATAACATCTGAATATTTCATGAACTATTAATCCAAAAATGTATATTCAGAGTAGATTTTCCACAATCTGTTCTGGGGCTCCAAAACTAGAACATGGTATATGTATTTGTGTTTATGTGTTTATGTATGTGTGTATGTGCGATTCTGTATCTTCATCTGTGTGTTTGGTGTGTATCACTAATGGTTTTTCAAAAAGAAGAAAACTGGAGAGAAAAAAAGTTGGGACTGAAAGATCTAAATCAAAATGAAAAAGTATATAAAAGTGATCCATCAGTGTCAGCTCAATATGGGAACACACACAAAGTACAAGTGTCAAAGATATATGAGGCAGCCTAAGAGTCAAGAATCAGTCTGCACACAAGTAGGAAATATCAGAGGAAAGCACTGGGTACAAAGAAGATAAGCTTATAGGAACCAAGGAAACATAAACACTGCTTGTAAAACATCTGCTGATTGGTCACAGTCCATCTATAAGCTGAAAGCAAAGGGACAAGAAAGCAAACCCCAGCCCAGAACCCAGCAACAAAAGATTTATGCAAATAGGCACAAAGGCCGAACAGCCAAGGTCAGCAGTTTTGTCCAGAAACCAAAGTATTTAAGATAAAGAGCACTACAGAAGAACAAAGAGGAGGTAGTGGTAGTGGAGGAGGAGATGGAAGAGGTGGAGGAGGAAGGGGGAGAGGAAAAAAAGGCAGGAAAGAAGCAAGGAGGGGAAAGGGGGGAAAAGGGGGAAGAGGTGAAAGGAGAGGGGAGGGGAAGGGAGGGGGGAAGGGAGGACAGAGGAGGGAAAGGGAGGGGAGGGGAAAAAGGAAAAAGGAAAGGAGGGGGAAGGAGAGGAGGTGGAGAGAGGAAGAGAGGAACCTGTACACTGAGAAATATTTGTGTTCCTGTGCGGAAACTAGGAAGCTTATTTTATGATGGTTTTTGTGGGGGAGGGTAAGAACATATGCCAGGCTGTAGCCAGTTTAAAGCTTCAGGAAGAATTTGCTAAATTCCTAAAGTTATTTGCTGAGTAGGAATATAATTCAAGTCAAATACACATATCTGAATATTTCAAATTATAGGAGGGGAAAGGGGTAAAAGATCAAATAATAAGCACCACAGTTATATGACTATACTACTATATACTAACTATATACTAACTATATACTAACTCATTTGACTAATGGCCATTTGGCTCTTGGGCTCCTTGACCCATTGAACTCATGGTTCATAAACTCATGATAAAAACAACAAATCAATATGGAGACACAATCTATGCCTGCAAACTATGTTTATAAAATTTTACAAAACTTCTCATCTTTTTTGACTTTCTGATTGAAAAAAATACAGTAATGTGAACGTTGCATGTATTAATCAATTAAAATGTACTTTTCAGAAATGTCCACATTCTCTTTCTATGTGAATCAAATACTACTTTCTATATGGTCATATCTTCAAAACTATCACAGATTAAATTGTCATTTTTTCCAGATTTTCTACATTTTAATGACTTTCTGAAAACCCCTACACAGACTAGATGGATACGATAAATAGCTCAATGGTAATGGAGTTTGTTTTGTTAGGACTCACCAACACTTGGGAACTTGAAATTTTCTTTTTTTTCATATTTTTGTTGGCCTATGTAGCAATTATGGCAGGAAACCTTCTCATCGTGGTCACTGTAACCTTTGACTCACTTCTGTACTCCACACCAATGTACTTCCTCCTTGGAAATCTCTCCTTCCTCGATATGTCGATTTCCACAATCACAACCCCTAAGATGGTCACAGATTTCCTCAGGGAGAATAAAACTATTTCTTTGTGGGGTTGTATGGCTCAGATGTTCTTCCTCCACCTTTTAGGCAGTGGTGAGATGACTCTTCTCATAGTCATGGCTGTTGATCTGGTACATTGCAATATGCAAACCTCTTCATTACACATCCATCATGAATCGCCAGGTCCTCATGGGCTCTGTGCTGCTATCATGGGCTGTTGGTTTTGTGCATACCATGAGCCAGATGGTTTTTACTATCACCTTGCCCTTTTGTGGTCCCAACATAGTGGATGATATTTTTTGTGACCTTCCCCACGTTCTAAAACTTGCCTGCACTGAGACCTATGTTCTGGAGTTGCTGGTAACCATTTACAGTGGTCTGCTGTCTTTCATCTGTTTCATACTCCTGCTTATTTCCTACACTGTCATTCTCGTAAGTGTCAGACGTCGATCCTCTGGTGGACTTTCCAAGGCTCTGTCCACACTGTCTGCTCACATTACAGTGATCACTCTGTTCTTTGGGCCGATTATCTTCATTTACGCTTGGCCATTCAGTGGCTTTTCAGTGGAGAAGTTTCTTTCTATGTTTTATTCAATTATTACACCTTTACCGAACCCCATCAATTATACTCTAAGAAATCAGGAGATGAAAGCAGCCATTAGTAAACTGAGGACCAAACACATTCTCAGAATAAATTGGTATTAATTTGTTCTGTTTGTAGATTTTTCAAAATATGCATAATGTATATTGAAATTATCAAATGTTTGTTCCATCATTACATTTATATGACACATTTGGTTTTTTTCAAATATACTTATTTTAGTTGAAATTTAATTCAGAGTTGATATTTTTAATGTAATAAAGAATTAAATGGGAAAAAAAACTGGCCCGCTAACTATAGTTGGAAACCCAGAAATGTTCAAGACTAAATTCCATTAAGTAAAGAAAAATCAAGGTCCAGGAGCATACAAAGTATTGTAGGGATCTCCTGGGTCACACTGGGAGAGAAAGTTCCCCTTCCTGAAGTACATTTGGAAGGAGGTATATTGTTTCTCCAAGGACAAAAGACCTTGCAGGTGCCAGCAAACAGTCTTTCATTGGCAGGGGACAGAGGCATGCACAGAGGTTGGATAACCTGGTCACTGCTTTTTGCTGTGCTACACCATAGATTCTGTGTACCGCACAGGAGTGGGACTGTTTTTTCTGAGACAAAGGACACCAGACACAGCCTGGGGAGGCTCTTCTCTAGAGAAAAGGAATGGGTCTATACCGTGCCAGGTCCCTTTAGATTTGGAGTCTTGAATCCCAGCTGCAGGCCAAAGATAAAGGGCAGGAGAGTTAGTGCTGGGCGCACTGATGTCCTTCGCTATTCTTTGAGGGTTTCCTGAACAGCAGTGGGTGTGAGACCCCTGTCTGGGGTCAAGAGAGTGGGATGACACCATTTCCCCCCTCACCACCAACCCTGCAAGACTTCACAGAGCAACATAGCAGCCCACAGTGAACGTGGGACCCCCTTACACCAATCTCTGGACCCCTGTGTCTCCTAAGTGCATATATCCTGGGGGAGTCTAACTCTAAGCCAGCATGGTGGGTCTCTCCCCCAGAAGGCCAGCAAAGGCAGCAGCCCTTCTCCTGCTGGATTTAAGCTTTATTTGCTGTTCTTTTTTCCAGCTCCTTTAGGTATAAGGTTAGGTTGTATATTTGAGACCTTTCTTGCTTCTTTAGGAAGGCCTGTATTGCTATATACTTTCCTCTTAGGACTGCCTTTGCTGCATCCCAAAGGTTTTTGACTGTCATGTTTTCATTTTCATTTGCTTCCATATATTTTTAAAAAATTATTCTTTAATTCCCTGCTTAACCCATTCATTCCTTTTTTTAAATTTCCACTTAGATTTTTATTTTAATTTTTTCCAGAGGTTTGATCTTATTTATTTTTTATTTAAATTCAATTAGCCAACGTATACTACAACATTAGTTTATGATATAATGTTCAATGATTCATTAGTTGAGTATAACACCCGGTGCTCATGATACCACATGCCCTCTTTAATTCCTTTTTTAAAAAATATTTTATTCATTTTTAGAGAGAGTGCACATGAGTGTGTGGAGGGGCAGAGTGAGAGGGAGAGAGATTCTCGAGCAGACTCTGTGCTTAAGGCGCAGCCCAATATGGGGCTGGATCTCATGGCCCTGAGATCATGACCTCAGCTGAAATCAAGACTCAGACACTTAACCAACTGAGCCACTTAGGCAACCCAATTCATTCATTCTTTAGCAAGATGTTCATCTATCTCCATGTATTTGAGGTCCTTCAATTTTTTTCTTGTGGCTGACTTCAAGTTTCTTAGCATTGTGGTCTGAAAATATGCATAGTATCATCTCAATCATTTTGTAGGGATTGAGGCCTGATTTGTGACCCTACATGTGATCTATTCTGGAAAATGTTCCATGTGCACTCAAAAAGAATGTGTATTCTGCTGCTTTAGGATGAAATGCTCTGTATATATCTGTTAATCTGGTCCACTGTGTCATTCAAAGTCCTTGTTTCCTCTTTGATCTTCCGCTTAGATAATCTGTCCATTTCTATGAGTGGGGTGTTAAAATCCCCTACTATTATTGTATTATTATTAATGAGTTTGTTTGTTATTAATTGATTTATATATTTGGCTGCTCCCAAGTTAGGGGCATAAATATTTACAATTGCTAGATCTTCTTGTGGGATAGACCCCTTTATTACGATATAGTGCCCTTCTTCATCTCTTACTAAAGTCTTTGGTTTAAAATCTAGTTTGTCTGCTATAAGGATGGATACCCCAGCTTACTTTTGATGTCCATTAGCATGATGAATGGTTCTCAACTTTCAATCTGGAGGTGTCTTCTGGTCTAAAATGAGTCTCTTGTAAGCAGCATACTGATGGGTCTTGTTTTTTGTTTGTTTTTTAATCCATTCTGATGCCCTGTATCTTTTGATGGGAGGATTTAGTTCATTTACATTCAGAGTAATTATTGAAAGACATGGATTTTGTGCCATTATATTACCTCTAAAGTTGCTCCTCTTGTAGACTGTCTCTGTTCCTTTTTGGTCTTTGTTACTTTTGGACTCTCTTTCCTGCTCAAAGTGTCCCCTTTAATATTTCTTGAAGTATGGTTTAGAGTTCACAAACTCCTTTAGTTTTTGCTTATCTTGGAAAGTCTTTATCTCTCCTTCTATTCTGAATCACAGCCTTTCTGGATAAAGTATTCTTGGCTGCATATTTTTCCTATTGAGCACCTCGAATATATTATGCCACTTGTCTTCTGCCTTGCTAGGTCTCCAGGGACAGGTCTGCTGCTGGCCTTATGTATCTACCCTTCTAAGTTATGGACTTTTTCTCCATAGCTGCTCTCAGGATTCTCTATCTTTGTATTTTGCAAGTTTCACTATAGTATGTCACAGTGTTAACTTGTTTTTGTTGATTTTAAGGGGAGCTCTCTGTGTGCTTTTAGACTTGAATGCCTGTTTCCTTCCCCAGATTAAAGATGTTCTCAGCTATTATCTGTTCAAATAAACCTTCTGCTCTTGCCCCCTGCCCCGGCTCTTCCTCTTCTGGAACTCTTATAATACAGGTATTATTTTGCTCTATGGAATCAATGAGTTCCCTAAGTCTACCTTCATGATCTAATAGCTTTCTTTCCCTCTTCCTTTAAGCTTCATTATTTTCCACAATTTTATCTTCTCTATCACCACCTATCCTCTCCTCTGCTTCTTCAATCCTTGTCATGATTCTATCCTGTCTGTTTCTCATCCTAGTTATAGCAATTTTTAATTTCAGCCTCACTAGTTTTTAGGATTTTTTCTCTCCAGCTAGGGTTTCTCTGCTGTCTTCTGTGCATTTTTCAAGTCCAGCTAGTCATCTTATTAACTGTTGTTTGAAATTTTTGTTCAGATATATTGCTTATATCTGCTTTGAGCAAGTCCCTAGCTATGAGATCTTCCTGACCTTTCTTTTGGGAAGAAAGCCTCTGTATTGTCATTTTGGCTAAGTTTCTATCTTCTGCATGTTATGAAAGCTTGTTATGTTTCCTGAACCTCAGAGTAATGCTATATTAAAAAGAGGTCATACACTGTCCAGGGCATGACACTTCAGGAAGTATTTCTGGTGTATGATATGTACACTCTGATGTTGTGTTTTGGCTACTATTTCTCACTTCTCTGTCCTATACAGAGTTTCTCCTTGCTTATAGTGGGGAGTGTTTGGACCTTTAACTAGGTGTGCTTTGATCTGTTCGTTATTATAAGTCTTGCATCTGCCACAATCTCTCCCTCCAATTGTGCAGATTAGTTTCTTAATCCTCAGATCATATTACTACTTGTTCAAAATAATTTGATGTTGATCCAGCTGTGTTCAAGGGACAAGGAAAGCTCAGGGACCCCTAGTACCTCACCATTTAACTCCTCCTCTCCTACTATTTTTTTCTGAATTCTTGACTGCAATTCTCTTCAAATAGTCACTCATTCTAAATGTATTTACTATTTCCCTTTAAATATGCCAATTTCTTTATAAAATAGGAACCATTGTTCTATGAATGTACATGATTTAATTTACAAATTGCCATTCTATGTCCTTTCGCTCTAAACACAATCATATTGCTTTATAGAAAGACAGTTCTTCAAACATTGCTATTATTTAGTAGTACAAATAAACTCATTTTACTGTCTATTCACCAAATGATGGGACAGCTAAACTGCTTATGATTTCCTATTACTATAAACGATTTCATGATTAATAATTGTCCAATAGATCTATGTACGTGTAAGAATTTCTCTAAGATAAATACCCAGAAGGACAATAAAGCATTTATCCACTTCTCATTGGTTTCCATAAATTGCTTAAGTTCTTCTTTAATTCCCTGGTTTATTCAATCATTCTTAAGCAAGATGGTTCTTAGTTTACAAGTGCTTGAGTTTCTTCAAAATTTTTCCTTGTGATTGAGTTCCAGTTTCAACGCACTGTGGTCTGAGAATATGCAGGGAATAATCTCAGTCTTTGGTATCTGTTGAGACCTGTTTTGTGACCCAGTATATGGTCTATTATGGAAAAAGTTCGATATCCATTCAAAAAGAATGAATATACTCTTATTCTGGGGTGTAGTGTTCTGTATATATCTATGAGCTCCATCTGGTCCACTACATCATTCAAAGCTCTTGTTTCTTTGGTTTTCTGCTTAGGTGCTCTGTCTGTTGCTGAAAGCAGAGTGTTGAGGTCCCCTACTATTAATGTATTATTATCTATATGTCTCTTTATTCTGGTTAAGAGTTGCCTTGTGTATCTAGCTGCTCCCCTGTTGGGGGCATAGATATTTATAATTGTCATATCCACTTGTTGGATACCTCCTTTAAGAATAATATAGTGCCCTTCTGTATCTCTAACTACAATCTTTAGTTTAAATTCTAATCTGTCTGATATGAAAACTACTACCCCAGCTTACTTTTGCAGTCCGTTGGCATGAAAAATGGTTCTCCGTCCCTTCACTTTCAGTCTGGATGCATCTTTAGGTTCAAAATGAGTCTCTGGTAGACAGCATATGGATGGGTCATGTTTTTATCCAATCTGCAACCCTGTGGCATTTTATGGGAGCATTTAGGCCATTCACATTGAGAGTGATTATTGAGAGGTTTGATTTTAATGATGTCATACTGCCCATGAAGTCTTTGTTTCTATAGATTGTGCGCTCCGGAACTCTGGTTTTCAGTCTGGTCGCACACACTCTCCTGAGCTCCCAGTCTCAGTCTGTTTTCTCAGTGGCTACCAGTCGGCAAATCCGGCCCACTCTGCAATGCAGGAGGCTACTGCTTCTCGGCACCAGAACGCGGTGTCTCCCTCCCCCTTGTGTTTATCTTCTGATATCTGTGCACAGAATCACGGCTCCCTGCTTCATACCTCAATACTCAGCACCAGAGATGTTCATTTGTAGAGATCCAGATGTATCTTCCTAGTCTTGGGCTGATTTTGTGGGTGTTCAGGATGGTCTGGTAGATATCCGCTCCATTCAGGGGACCAGCTGAAAAAAGGTCCCCTACTCCTCCACCACCTTTTTTCTTCTGCACACCAACGGCAAATTAACATGTCCTTTCTCCATCATTTTGCTTGGCCATCACATAGATGTGTGTGTCTGTGTATACACACACACATGCACACATATATACACTCATGCGTATACCATATATGTATATACACATGTACATATGCATAGGTACATTTCATATATGTACATACTTACATGTGTGCATGTATCTCAGAATATATATACATGCATATAAACATAGTATTTCAGTTTTCTACTCACTTTCATTTTTTGTCTTTCATTTTATCATTACCTTATTGTTTTGATAGCATCACTTGGCATATGGCTTAATATCTAGTTATTCTCAACTTGCAAATATCATTTTGCTCTCAGTTTCCCTACTATAATTAACACTTTTATTTTTACTATTAATATTCAATATTGGTTTTATATGTATAGAAGGTATATAGATAGGTAAATATATTAAATTATACTTACACATATATAATTATATATCAATACAAATATATTAATGGATATTTGTTACATATGTAATACATAACATGTGTAATTTTATTTTTGACTTTGAGAGTAAGTTATAGACATAGTGTTCTTTTACCCCTAGCTACCTCAGTGTATATTTCCTAAAACAATGTAATTTTCAAATTTGCAAATCAATATTAATATGATATGAATATCTAATCTATCAATCTTATTTAATTTTTTTTGCCAATTATGTGAATAATGTCCTTTTAGAAATGAAAGTCTCTGGTCCAGGACCAATCCAGGATCACAACTTGTAAAATGCCATGTCTCTTTTTTTTTACTTAAACAATTCCTCAATCTTTCGTTAATGTCCATGCCACTTACTGTTCATAGGTAACCAATCTCATTGCTTAGTGGTTTGTTTCCTATGTTCCATTTTGCACAAATGTTCAGATATGTGGTTACTTTCCTCTCATACTTTCCTTTTTTGCTTGCTTCCTATACACATTATTTTGGTCTTTTCATTTAATTCTGTGTCCTGAAAAATCAGGTTGTATGACCACTGTATCAGGTCATAAACATCTTCTCCTTTCTTCATCATAGCTGTGTATCTCAAAGACTCTAATAAATATGAAAGAAAAACAGAAAAGGAACAAAGGAACACAATTCAAATGCTCTCTGGCAGCATATCACACAACCCCATCAAGTCCTCCTTTGCCTGGGACTAAAGTATTCATGTCAGATCAGTGCTACCATATGCTTCACCAGGATATTCTCATAATTTTTATTCTAGTTTCTTAGATCATTTACTTTCTTCTCATTTATGTGTCACTGCTGGTTTGGACCTCAATTAAAGAGCTACAGCCCCAATAGCTTGCTGTCAGGTTGTCAGAAATAAATGATTCTTTTGTTTTCATTGATTAAGCTATACCAACATTTTATATTAATTAATTCCTTACTCTCTGCTGGTGAGGTTTGACTCTGTAAATATTGATTCAAAGTACAAATACTAAAAAACTGCTTCCTATCTCTCCCTTCTAACTGTAGGATGCTAATAGAAAGAGGGATTGAACCACATTTAAATTCCATGGAAGTAATCGGATCACATTTCCCCTCGGGTAGGAAGTGACATGTTTCTACATTTACATCTGAGGTCATTGCAAAAGATTTATATGCACAGACTTCTATGTTTTGTGGCTTCTTGATTTTTTGTGTTTTTTTTTAATATTTTCTTTATTTATTTGAGAGAGAGAGAGCTTGACCATGAGTGGGGAGGATGGGGGAGGCAGAGGGAGAAGCAGACTCCCTGCTGAGCAGGGAGCCAGACATGGGGCCCTATCCCAGGACTGATCCAGCATTGTTCTGATCCCAGAACCCTGGGATCATGACCTGAGCTAAAGGCAGATGCTTAACTGAGTGAGCCACCCAGGCTCCCCTGTTTTGTGGCTTCATAAAAGCTCTGAACACCTTCACATTTTCATAATCCCACTAGAGTAACAGTGACTTGACAAAGAAAGATTTTTTAAAAAGATTTATTTCACAACCACACTCACTGACAAGATGTAGGTACATGGCTTAGATTCCATCCATCTGATATCTCTGTCTATGGAAGTTTCATTTGAAAATGAGTTCTATAAATAATAAGACTGGAGACAGTCATTCATTTTGTTTGTACCAGCAGCAACAAAATTTACTTAATATGATTATTTTACAACCAAAAATTTTTAAAAATTAATGTTCTCACAGCCACGTGAGGACAAGAGAAGAAAACAACCCGCCAGCTCTAAAAATCTCTACAATCTCTGTAATAGGTAGAGCTCCATCCATCCTTTCAAAGTGTTATTGATTCTAAGATGAAACCATCACAAAACACTTTTTTGTGAAGAATTATCCTCTCAACAGACAAAATTCCCATTGGAATCACCTACTGAGGATTCCCAGAACTTACCAGCACTTATTGGACACTACCTAATACTAAAAGAAACTATACTATGAAGTCCCTAGGTTGATACATCTTAGCGATCTGTTCCTTCTTAAAGAACTATGACTTCCGAAGACTCCTGGCCATCTAGCTATTTTCCTATCTGGACACACCTGCCTATAACTGCTTCTGAACTGGTAAGCAAACCAGATGTTGCAAACATAATAAAGTCAACAAATTTGCCTGTTAGGCTCACAGAAAATAGCAAATGTTACCTGAGCTTGTTACAATCAGTAGTGAAAAGCACAGTATCAGGTTTGGGAAAATGTGTCATAGGTTTTGGAAAATGAGCCAGAAAGAAAATTTCACTCAGAGTTATGAAAATTAAGTGAGATCATGTACGTGAAGTTCCTAAAAATCTACTCTGGCAAATAGCAGAACCTCAAAAAGTGGCTGCACTTATTGTCACTGAGGAAAGATTTTTCTGCCAACTGTGTTAGGTACTGGCAACACATAAATTTTAAAAATTCATAATCTTGGAAGACACAGGTATATAAAAATAACGACATCACTAGTTAAAAAGGCAAATAGTTACCATGAGGGCACAGAGAAAAGAAGCAATAATTCTTACTCGGCTTGCTAGGAAAAGATCCACTAAGAATCTATTCTTTGATGTAGGCATTAAGGACAAATAGAAATGAGAAAATCAAGAGGATTCATATATGTAGAAGCATTTATTTCTTCTTGATATGGAGTTAAACTTCCTGACATCATCCTTTCTAGAAGCCTTTGCAAAGAGAGTGAGGCTGCATCTAAACTATTAAAACATATAAACCACTCTCAATAACACATGCTAATTTTAAAAATCTAAGCATTTTGCACCCAAACAGTAGCTGCATGTGGGGTTTTCTTTGGTGTGGTTGCTTCAGATCCACCAATTCCAATAAAGAAATTGCCAGAGTTATATTGCTGATCTTGGACTATTTTTTGTGAGGCCGGGAAGAATACAGAAGAGCCTAGAAAATATAAGAACATGCTAGACAAGAAATACAGACCTGCCCTGAACTACTCTTAGAACCTGCATACACACCAGAAATGAGATCACTTGGGATCAGTTTTATTTCAGTGAACTCACCCATAATTACCTCTACTTCTCTAAGCCTGGAGTCCTTTTTTGTGTGTGATCTGCTCAACAGCCCTATCCAATTCCTCTCCCCAATGGGAAGAGCAAAAATTCATTACCCACTTTCTCTTCATTATATATTGGGCTATAAAACAATAGAAATGGGGCTCTGGAAAGACTGGCTAGGTCAAAGTAAGCAAAGAAAATGAACTTTACCATTTCTCTGAGGAGGAAAAGAATTGGAGTCAATAAAAAAGCACCATAGGATTGATGGTTGTGTGGGCTTCGGGGAGGCAGAGAGGGAGCAGTTACTGGAAGTGGAGAAGTCCTAGTGAGGAGAGGGATTGAGCAATCCCGAAAGCTGACAAGTGTTAGTTCTTTATTATGAAACTATGAATTCAGAAACAAAGTGTTAGTTCCCACATTTAAAAATACTACACTACAGGGGCGCCTGGGTGGCACAGCGGTTAAGCGTCTGCCTTCGGCTCAGGGCGTGATCCCGGCGTTATGGGATCGAGCCCCCACATCGGGCTCCTCCACTATGAGCCTGCTTCTTCCTCTCCCACTCCCCCTGCTTGTGTTCCCTCTCTTGCTAGCTGTCTCTATCTCTGTCAAATAAATAAACAAAATCTTAAAAAAAAATACTACACTACAGAACACATGCAAGCACACCTTGGATCTCCTGAGGTATGGTTCCAGATGACCAAAATAAGCAAATATTACAATGAAGTGAGTCACAGGATTTTTTTTGTTTCCCAGTGCATATAAAAGCTATATTTTTTTCATTAATTGATCTGATATTTTATTTTATTTGTTTTATTTTAATGTTTTTTATTATATTATGTTAGTCACCATACGGTACATCCCCGGTTTCTGATGTAAAGCTCGATGATTCATTAGCTGTGTATAACACCCAGTGCACCATGCAATATGTGCCCTCCTTACTACCCATCACCAGTCAATCCCATTCCACCACCCCACTCCCCTCTGAAGCCCTCAGTTTGTTTCTCAGAGTCCATAGTCTCTCATGCTTCATTCCCCTTTCTGATTACTCCCCCTTTCTTTATCCCTTTCTTCCCCTATCCATCTTCCTAGTTCTTATGTTCCATAAGAGAAATCATATGGCAATTTTCTTTCTCTGCTTGACTTGTTTCATTTAGCATTATCTCCTCCAGTGCCGTCCATGTTGCAGCAAATGTTGAGAACTCGTTCTTTCTGATAGCTGAGTAATATTCCATTGTATATATGGACCACAGCTTCTTAATCCAGTCATCTGTTGAAGGGCATCTCAGTTCCTTCCATTATTTAGCTATTGTGGACAATGCTGCTATGAACACTGGGGGGCATATGGCCCTTCTCTTCACTACGTCTGTCTCCTTGGGGTAAATACCCAGTAGTGCAATGGCTGGGTCATAGGGTAGCTCAATTCGTAACTTTTTAACAGACCTCCACACTGTTTTCCAGAGTGGCTGTACCAACTTGCATTCCCACCAACAATGTAGGAGGGATCCCCTTTCTCCACGTCCTCTCCAGCAGTTGTTGTTTCTTGCCTAGTCCATTTTTGCCATTCTAACTGGCTTAAGGTGGTATCTTAGTGTCGTTTTGATTTGTATTTCCCTGATGGCTAATGATTTTGAACATTTTTCATGTGTCTGTTGGCCATTTGTATGTCATCACTGGAAAAGTGTCTGTTCATATCTTCTGCCCATTTTTTGATTTGTTTATTTGTTTCTCGTGTATTGAGTTTGAGAAGTTCTTTGTAGATCTTGGATACCAGTCTTTTATCTGTAGCATCATTTGCCAATATATTCTCCCATTCCGTGGGCTGCCTCTCACAGCATACACAAAGATAAAGTCCAAATGGATGAAAGACCTTGATGTGAGACAGGAATCCATCAAAATCCTAGAGGAGAACATAGGCAGCAACATCTATGACATCAGCCAAAGCAACATTTTCATGACACATCTCCAAAGGCAAGAGAAACAAAAGATAAAATGAACCTGTGGGACTTCAAGATAAAAAGCTTCTGCACAGCCAAGGAAACAGTTGAATATAAAAGCTATATTTACACTACAGACTATTCAGACTATTTGCCATCTTTTATGGTATGGTTTATAGAACCCCCAAACAATCACAATACAAGTAAAACAATCACAATACAAGTAAAACGATCAATGATCTCAGATCACCATAAAAATATAATGAAAAATTTTATTGCAAATATCACCAAAATATGAGGCGCCTGAACACCTCAGTCAGTTAAGCACCTGCTTTCAGCTCAGGTCATGATCCCAGAGTCCCAGGATCTAGCCACAGCTTCAGGCTCTTTGCTCAGTGGGGAGTCTGCTTCTCCCTCTCCCCTTTGCCTGCAGCTCTGCCTACTTGTGCTCCCTCTGTCAAATAAATAAATAAAATCTTGAAAAAAAAAAAGACAGAAGCCACAGTCTTTAAAAAAAATTACCAAAATACAACTGAGACACAAAGTTAAGCAAATGCTGTTGGGAAAATGGTGGCAGTACACTTCCTCTGTGCAGTGTTGCCACTAGCCTTCAATTTGTAAAATGCGCAGTATCTCCAAAGTGCAATAAGTAAGGTACACCTGTATAAATGAGTTTAGAGACTTATATTTAGGGATCTAACTATAGAAATGTGACCAAGACCTAAGGTAATAGAATTATGATCAAAAGTGAAAAAGACAGAGCAGTGGTTCTCAACCAGAGACAATTCTGTCCCCCATGTGACATTTGGCAATCTCTGGAGACATTTTTGGTAGCCACAAGGAAGAGGAGGTGCAAGTAACTAGGAAGTGGAGACTAGGGATGGTATTAACTATCCTACAATGCAAAGGACAGCTTCTGCAACCAAGAATTATTCAGCCCCAAATGTTAATGATGCTGAGAAATCCTAGTGTATAGGAATATAATAAAGTTGGACATAAAAATATGGGTATGCTGGGTTGTTTTAGGTGGAATCTAAATTTAAAAACTAGTTAGGGTTTCACAATCACAATAATATCAGAAAGCAATAATTTGTGTGTTTTACAGAAGTGGATTATAAAAGGCATTTTTTAATGATTTTGAGTTGCCACAGGTACTTTTGTGTTGAAGTGCACATGCTAGTTGGCTGGACCAAGCCTCATCAGAAGGAAAGTCACTGTGCACAGACACAGTTGAAGTGGATCCCCTAGGACTGCCAGTCAGGAGTAAGGGAGCATAGACAGGTAATATGGGACACATACAAAAAACATGTCAACCAAAATATATCTGTTGTTGTTACATTTCCTGATATTTTTAAAATATATATAAATTCTATATGTATATATTTATATATACACTTAATGTCTATAAAATAAGATTATAGTATACAAAGTGCCTTGTAATCTGATTTTTTATTTAAATAATGTGAATATTTCCCATGTTTTTAGTTTTCTCAAGCATCATTTTATTGTTAGTGAAATATTACATCCTAAGATTCCTACAACTCACTTAAGAAAGTAAGCCCCAATTGTAAGACATTCAGATTGCTTCAATTATTTTGCGTATACAGTAATATTACTATGAAGACTTTAGAGCATACACACAATCATTCCCTTAAAATAAACTCTAAGAAGTGGAAGATCTGTCTTAAAGGTTCTACACATCATAAAGCTTTAAACATAAACAATGGAGAAATGTTTCAGACCACAGTGTACTTTTAGGGGAGGATAAACAGAGAGATGACTAAGTGGCACAAGCATGTGGGAGCAGAACAGCACAGTAGGTAATAAAGAAAATGTCACAGTCATGGAAAAAACTACCGAAGAAAGAAAGTAAATGGTCTATCACAGAGAAACTTGTAAAAAATAAATTGTATCTGATATTTATATCTGAGTTGATCAAAACATAAAATCAAATTAATAAGTAATAAAACTCTAAAATGGGGATATAGTAATAGATCCTCAAAGGATAATAAGAACTGTGTTAATGGGGCACCTGGGTGGCTCAGTCAGTTAAGCATCCGACTTTTGATTTTGGCTTAGGTCAGGATCTCAGGGTTGTGAGACTGAGCCCTGTGTCAGACTCGACACTCAGTTTAAGATCTTCTCTCTCCCTCTCCCTTTGCCTCTCCCCCCACATTTCTCTCCACGCCCTCCAAAAGAAGAGTGTATTAATAAGCCCACTAAGTTTGGGGCCTGAAAAGGAACTCAGAGACTGAGCCCAACCACTTTGTTTTATGGATCAGACAACAGACTCAAAGAGAAACATATGCCAGCTGCTGGAGGTAAAACTGGTTCTTCAATCCTAGTCTTCCAACTTTATTTCAGAGTTCTTGCCAAACACCATACTGATTCTTTTCACATGTTAATTCATAAAAGCACAGAAATCACAGCTTTCAAGTTGATCTTTATCTCTGTGGTGGTTAATTGTACTGCTTCTTACTTGGGTTGTGGTTTCAGCAATATCACACACAAGCGCCCACACATACATGCACACCCACATACAGCAGCTGCTGCAGCAGCAGCAGCCAGATTGAAACAGCACGGTCTACCAACTTAGTTTCAAGTAATTAGTGTGAGATTCCTGGCCTAAGGGCTCCAACGAGGGAATCTGCTCCACCCATCACCAGGTCAGTGTTGTTTTGTATGGATGTGAAGGGAGGTATAGTGAAAATTATATGGTTAATGTATGAATTATAAATTATAAAACCTGGTTCATTAAAAGTATACCATTTTATAAAGACAGGTAGGATTTGGCCTGTAAATGGGGGAAGTGAGACACTTAGAAGTCATAAGTAATCTCACTTGTACTTAAAGCATCTTTCTTGCTTCAGTATAATATGGTGCCCTTCCTAGAATGTGATGGGACTCTTCAGAGTCTCAGTACATTCAACCTTGCTGTTTAACCACTGCTGCCTTTGCAATTGATGGACCCCGTAAGACTTCTCTAGGAATGTGGGCTTCAGTCACAGAAGATCATGGGTAGTGACAGTCACGTTAGGAAGAACAGTCTTTGCCAAGAAAGGCTTTCCAAGATCATGAAGAGATCAGAAGCCCACTCATGGGTTGGTGGGAAAGACAGCAGTCTGGGTCACTCCAAACCTCACTGACTTACTTATGCATAGCAGGTTTGTATCTGCTGGATCACAGGCCCTTCAAAACTCTGGGACTGATTTAGAATGAAAATACAATTTCTTAAAATAGTTGAGGGCAGATAGTAACTCCCAGATTGACTCAAAATTTGAATTTTAAAGGGGTTGTGCCAGGCCCCTGTGTCCTCCCAAGGAATTCAGACTAAGGGATCTTATCTCCTACAAAAACACATAACTCTGAAAGATGGTCCTATCTTCTTAACCTCTGAAGACACGGCATATGCCTCAGAGCTCATGGATTGCTTAGGGGAACCAAGAGATATGAACAGGTTGTTGCTTATAAGCTAGGCTTAGAGATGGACAGTTTAGACATTATCTTCCTTCTTAGAGTGACAGACAATAACACTAAATTTCAAAGTCAAATGAGATTAAAGGAGCCAAATGAATGAAAATGCTTGGCAACCTCCATGGCATTAGTGCCCTCTTCTTTCTACAGGTCATCCCAGAACAAGCCACACAATGGAGCCCATGGAATAATTAAATCTGTCTGAGTGTCAGAATTTATTTTGAAGGGCTATCTGCCAGGATATATAGTTCCTTCTTTCTGCAATCCTCCTAGTTGTCTATGTTGCCACAGTTTCAGGTAACCTTCTCATTGTGGTCACAGTGTTTTACATCCCAAACCTGAACACCCCCATGTACTTTCTTCCTGGGAACCTCTCCTTTGTAGATATGACAGTCAATTCCTTTGCCACTGCTAAGATGAGTGTGAACTTCGTAAAGAAAAAAAAAGCATAAGACAATTTCCTTTGCTGGATATTTCTCCTTCACCTACTGGGTGGAGTTGAAATGGAACTTTTGGTCTCCATGGCATGTGACAGATATGCAGCTACTTATGAGCCCCTACACTGCACAACCATCGTGAACAGGAAGGTGTGTGTTTTGCTGGTAGTGACCTCATGATTCTTAGGTCTTCATTTAGGGCTTCAGATGCTCTGTTGTGAATTTGCCTTTCTGTGGTCCCAATGTGGTGGACAGCATTTCCTGTGATCTCCCTCTGGTCACTAAGCTTGCCTGCATAGATACATATATTGTACAGATTGTCACTGTTGCCAGTGTGGGATGATCTCCCTGAGCTGGTTCATGACTTTGCTTATCTCCTACAGTCTGATCCTCAAAACGATTAAGATTCAGTCTTCTACTGGGCCATCCAAAGCTCATTCCACTTTGATCACATCACAGTGGTGATTCTCTTTCTTGGCATATGCATCTTCACCTGTATCTGGCCCTTCAGCAACCACTCTGTGGATAAGTTCCTTGCTGTATTTTACACCGTTATCACCCCATCTTGAACCTAATTATCTACACTCTGCGAAAGAAAGAAATGAAGACAGCCATGAAGAAATTCTGGCATGATTTTGTGAGTTCAGGAGAGAATACTTAGATTAAAATGTAATTTAGAAACAAGTTTTTAAAAGTTTTTTCAGAAAACTTAGGTCTTTTAAAAACTGTTATTGATCTGATACAGAGTATACAAGACTTACACAAGTCAGACCTTCATGGATATATTTTTTAAAGATTTTATTTATGTGACAGTGAGACAGCTAGTGAGAGAGGGAACACAGCAGAGGAGTGGGAGAGGAAGAAGCAGGCTCCCAGCAGAGGAGCCTGATGTGGGACTCGATCCCGGAACGCCGGGATCACGCCCTGAGCCGAAGGCAGACGCTTTAACGACTGAGCCACCCAGGCGTCCCTTCATGGATATTTTGAACCTAGTACCAACAAAAAAATAAATGAATTTCTTCAGCTATTTTAAAAAATTCCAACTAATTATAAAAATTGTCCATTAAAAACTTAACTTGTATTTACAATATATCAAATATATGCTTTATTTAGGTATTAGAATGGCATTGGTTGAAAGGGAAAATAGAGCAAATCTCCAGAAATTCTATCACATTTTTCTGCAGTCAGAGTGATGTGGCACTTACTGTGGGCCCAAGGTTGGTTCTCTGTCTCCTCAATAATTTTAATGTCTGAGACAGCACTTACGTGTGGTGCTTCCTAAGAAAAGAGAAACTCTGAGTTTCAGTAGATATGGATACTGCCACAGCACACTCATTTTTCTTGTGCCTCCAAAATGAGTTTTCATAGATACTTTTAAGGCTCTTAATATCATTAAATTTTATTTCCATCTTCTCACTTCAAAATTTCTTGGTTTCAGAATCTATGTCCCTGACTCCAAAAAGACAAAAAAAAAGTTACTAAATTCAGGAATACACACTCATAGTTTCCTTAAGAGTAAACTGAATTTACAAGATGATATTTAAAAATAAATTACATTTTGCATTTTATCATTCTCCAGGAAACTAATGTAATGACATTTGGATATCATCACATCACTACTAATTCCCATCAATAAAACACAGTTCAGTGGAGTTTCTCTAGCTGTGAATTTAGAATAGATTCATTCACAACTTGTCATTAGTCCCCTCTGTAAGACATGTATTGACACACGATATAAAAAAAGAGCAGCTGTTAAGAAGTTGTGTTTTATCTTTTTTTTTTAAGAGAGAGGGGGGCAGGGGAAGGGCAGAGGGGGAGAGAGAATTCTGCAGCAGACTCCTGCTAATTGGAAAGCCCAAGGCAGGGCTTGATCTCAGGACCCTCAGATCATGACCGGAGCTTAAACCAAGGGTGCTTAAGTGAACCACCCAGGTGTCCCAAGAAGTTCTGTTTTATCTTTTTAATGAGTCTAATTGTAGACATGAGTCTTGACAACAAAAGAAGATCAATAGGTATTTTTTAGATTATTTTCTCCACTTTTACATATCATATAACCACAACCACAAAACCAGAATTTAATGATTCCCTTGAAATCATAGGGAAGAAATTTAAGGTAGTGACAGCAAATGTGGTTACAGAGACAAAAGGAAACAGAAAAATAACCCTGTGTATTTATCCAATGAAAACAAATAATGTGAATAACACAACAATAACCAAATGTTTTATTTAACTTTAATGATGTCAAGTTGAGAACAAGACAACTTTTATAATAGGTAAGTCTATTGTACTATGGTCAAACTGTCTGAAAATATATTTCTGATAAATTCCAAATTCCTCAGAGATTATTCCCTTATGTTGCATTGTGGAGTGGAGCCATGAGGCCCTGTGCATTGTGGAAGTCATTGGTGTCACCTGCCTACCGCCAGCTCCTTCTCCTGCAGGTCTGTGCCCTTGCCTGGCCTGCCTGTGCTGCTCCCACAGCAGCTTCAGCACCTCGGCCAAAAACAATGGTAAGGTAGCTGTGCAAGGGGCTTTCAGAGGAACAGGGCAGCCCCTCTCACCTCTCCTCAAGGGGATCCCCTTGGTGAGCCTCCCGATCCTCTACAATCTTGTTCACGTACCGGAGTGGCCACGGATCGAAGTCACATCAAGACCAGAGCAACTGTGAAAGGCTACCTTGAACCTAAGCAGCTGCCAGACTGCCTGAAAGATTGCTGTGTGGTGGTTATTCCAGCAGGAGACCTGAGAAAACCAGGCATGATACAGGATGATATCTGTTCAAGACCAACGCCACCACTGTGGCCACCCCGACTACTGCCTGTGCCCAGCATTGTCCTGATGCCATGATCTGCACCACTTCAAATCTGATTAACTCCACCATCTCAATCACAACAGAAGTTTTCAAGAAGCATGGAACATACAACCCCAATAAAATCTTTGGGGTGACAACCTGGGAATTGTCAGAACCAACACTTATTATAGAACTGAAGGGTTTGGATCCAGTTCAAGTCAGTGTTCCTGTCACTGGTGGCCATGCTGAGAAACCATCATCCCCCCCACCACTTTAAAATGGAACTTCCCCAGGAACAGCTGACAGCTGTCATTGGGAGGATCGGGAGGCCAGCACGGAGGTGGTGAAGGCCACAGCTGCAGCAGGCTCTATAACCCTGTCTGTGGAGTATGCTGGAGCCCAATTTGTCTTCTCCCTGTGGATGCAATGAATGGAAAGGAAGGAGTTGTTGAACGTTTATTAAGTCTCAAGAAACAGAGTGTCCCTATTTCTCCACACCATTACTGCTGGGGAGAGTATTGAAAAGAATCTAGGCATCAGTACCAATTCCCCTTTCCCAGAGAAGACAATAACTGAAGCCGTCCCTGAGCTGAAAGCGTCCATCAAAAAAGGAGCAGAGTGAAGAACATGAAATGAGAAAGCAGTTAGCGACAAGTCTGTTTCCCTAACTTTTCAAGGCATCATGTCACTGTAAAGCCATATCAGACCCCTTTCTGTTTCAGTTGTGTTACCGATGAGTGTTGTATTAATATTGCTGTCCCTTTCAAATCACAGGTCTGTCTGTTGGTACATCAATAAAAGTAGGCTTTATCTTCTTTAAAAAAAAAAACAAATAAAACATACACACACACAAAGAAAAAAATAAATATTACCATTATTTTTTAGTTCTATTTTTTTAGTATGTTCATCACCATACACTACATCCCTAGTTTTTGATGTAAAGTTCCATGATTCATTACTTGCATATAACACCTTGTGCACCGTGCAATACGTGCCCTCCTTAATACCCACCACCAGCCTATCCCATTCCCCCAGCCCTCTCCCCTCTGAAGCCCTCAACTTGTTTCCCAGACTCCACAGTCTCTCATGGTTCATTCCCCCTTCTGTTTTCCCCCCGTTTCTTCTTCCCTTTCTTCTCCTACCGAACTTCCTATTTCTTATGTTCCATAAATGAGTGAAACCGTATGATAATTGTCTTTCTCTGCTTGACTTATTTTGCTTAGCATTATCTCCTCCAGTCCTGTCCATGTTGCAGCAAATGTTGAGAAATTGTTCTTTTTGATGGCTGAGTAATATCCCATTGTATATATGGACCACATCTTCTTAATCCAGTCTTCTGTTGAAGGGCATCTCAGCTCCTTCCATGATTTAGCTATCATGGACAATGCTGCTATGAACATTGGGGTGCATAAGTCCCTTCTCTTCACTACGTCTGTCTCTTTGGGGTAAATACCCAGTAGTGCAATGGCTGGATCATAGGGTAGCTCAATTTTTAACTTTCTAAGGGACCTCCACACTGTTTTCCAGAGTGGCTGTACCAATTTGCATTCCCACCAACAATGTAAGAGGGATCCCCTTTCTCCACATCCTCTCCAACAATTGTTGTTTCCTGCCTTGTCAATTTTTGCCATTCGAACTGGCATAAGGTGGTTCCCATTCTACAGGCAAATTAATTGTTGGTGAACATGAATCATAACCAAAACAGAAGCAGCATAATAGGCAAGGATACACTTTTATTCTTCTATAGATGCACACACCTCAATGCCTCTACTACTAGCCTCCCAATCAAAAGATAAATACATTTAAAAATAGCTAGGAGTTATGAGGAGATTTTCTGGGTCAGCCACGATAACTACTAGAGAATATGAAAGAATCCAAGGCATTTAGAAAACTCCCTTATTTCCCACAAAAGTCAAAGTTCTATTTGACGCATCCATGCCAAATACTCTTACCACTACCAGAGCAGGAAGCACAAGGACAGCTTCACACATAGATCACACACAAAGAAGACATATTTGCTGATGTGTTCAATGGGGCCTGAAAGAGTCCTTTGCCCAAAATCTTCACTCAGTATAGCTTGTCACATGACCTGAAAATCCCCTATATTTTGTCATTCTTTTAGTGATAAAACCATTTGCTTTTAATAAGTTCATTATTTAAAGATACAAAAATACAAACGGTAAAACATCTGCTTGTTTTCAGTCATGCATATCATATGATGAATGAGTTTATTAACACTTCTCTTCTATGTCAACCAGCCGAGGCCAAAGCCTTATAGAAACGGTGGCCTGATGGGTGTGGAGACTAGGAATAGACAGGGAAAAGATAGAGAAGGATGGGAAAATGGCCTAGGAAGCACAATATATTCTAATTTTTTGAGACAAGCTTTGATCATACTATAATGAATTGAAGAGCACTGGCCAAGAGGAGAGAACAAATTTGAAGTTCTATTTGTGTAACTCTAAGAAACTGCACCTGAAGATCTGGGGTCCCAGCTGGATTCCCAGACTCTGCAGGCACTGCTATCCAGCACATTCACATTTGACAGGAACCGATTACAGTTGACCCTTGAACAACATGGGTTTGAATCACCCGGGCCCACCTATATGCCAATTTCTTTTGAAAAATACAGTATTTTCTCCTCCTAATTATTTTCTTAATGGCATTTTCTTGTCTTTACCTTACTTTATTATAAGAATATAGTATATAATGCACAAAACATACAAGATACATGTCAATCAACATTTTATGTTATTGGTAAGGCTTCCAGTCAACACTAGGCTATTAGTTGTTATGTTTTGGGAGATTCAAAGTTATATGTGGATTTTTGAATATGCAGAGGATTAGCACCCCTATTTCCCACTTTGTTTAAGGGTCAACTATATTATATTGCTCTATTCCACACAAAGACTTTGCAAACGTCGATGGAAGCTCAATTCATAATCACCAACACCTGCAAAAACCTGAATGGATAAGCAAACTGTGGTATATCCATATGTTGAGCAATAAAAAGGAATAAACTAGGATTTAAAAATCATCTTCCAAGAGAAACAGCAATAAAACTGGAAAAAGTTTTCAGACAAAAATACCCAGAACAAAATAAAACCTTTAACTTTTTGAAGTCTAAGGAAAATAACCAGAGGGCATACAACCAATTGACAAATATTTATTCAAGAATCTCGATAATAACAGAGGGACTCTCTGACATTTAAGCCAGAGTCTGATCCTATTTCTGCCAACTCTCTGCTGTGAAAGTTCTTTGCTACACAGGTGCTGCATCCTATAAAGAAAAGCAGCTCCCATTATCCCTCCAAGCTCCAGAACTGAGAAAATGAGATTATATTCCAGGTGGTACTAAGGCTGGCCATGATAACTGGTAGCTCCGATCTCCCCAGCTTGGCTCTGGTTCCATGGTATAGAGATCTGCCCAGGGTGAGCATTCAGACAAGAGAGGCATAGAAGCCTTGCCTGAGGGAGGTGACNAGGTGATTTTATTTGGAAAGCAATGCAGAAAATCTATGTCTGGGGCCTATTGTTTGAAATGATCAGGGTCACAGTGGAAACCTCTTTAATGATCCTACTATATATATATATATATATATATATATATATATATATGTATATACACACACACTATGAAAAACTATGTGCCCACAAATTAGATAATACATATTAAATGGACAGATTCTTAAAGAATACACAATAATAGAAAATCTAAAGAGACATATAAGAAATAGATAATGTTAATATTTTTTTAAACTTCCCAAAGGAAAACTCCAGGCTCTGATGGCTTCATTGGTAAATTCTGCCAAATTTTTAAAGAAGAAATAAGACCAATTCTTCAAAAACCTTTCCAGCAAATGGAGAAGGAGGAAAGAGTTCACAACTCATTCTAAGAGGTCAATTTCACCATTGTACCAAACCTAGTCAAAGACAGCACAAAATAAAAAAAAAAAAACTGTAGACCAATATTTCTCATTGATGTAAACTCAACTATACATTACAGTACAGAAACACACTTTAGAAATAAAGACATAGATAGGTTAAAAACGTGAGGATGAAGGAGAAGAACAAAGTCAAAGGACTGACACTACTCAACCTCAGGACTTATTATAAAGCTACAGTAACTGAGATAATGTGGTATTGACAAATACCAATAGAAAGAAATAGAAGGTCCAGAAGTAGACTCACAGAAATGTAGGCAACTGATCTTTGAAAAGAACAAAGCTAATGCAGTGAAGCAAAGAGAGTCTTTTCAATAAATGGTGCTTAAGCAACTGGACATCAACATGCCAAAAAACAGACAAAGAAAGAAAGAAAGAAAGGGAGGGAGGGAGGGAGGGAGGAAAGAAGGGGAAAAAAGGAAATAAAGAAAAGGGAAAAAAAGAAAAAGAGAAACCTACATATACCTTACACTTTTCACAAAATTTAACCTAAAGGGATCACAGACCTATTGTGAAGTGCAAAACTATAAATCTCCTAGAAGATAAATAGGAAAAAATCTAGATGACCTTGTGTGTGGCAATGACTTTTATTTTTTATTTTTTTATTATTTTTAATGATTTTTTTATTATATTATGTTAATCACCATACAGTACATCCCCGGATTCCGATGTAAAGTTCGATGCTTCATTAGTTGTGTATAACACCCAGCGCACCATGCAATACATGCCCTCCTTACTACCCATCACCAGTCTATCCCATTTCCCCACGCCCTCCCCTCTGAAGTCTTCAGTTTGTTTCTCATAGTCCATAGTCTCCCATGTTTCATTCCCCCTTCTGATTACCCCCCTTTTCTTTATCCCTTTCTTCCCCGACTGATCATCCTAGTTCTTATGTTCCATAGATGAGAGAAATCATATGATAATTGTCTTTCTCTGCTTGAGGCACAATCCATGAAATAAATAACTAACAAGCTGGACTCCATGGAAATTTAGAACATTTTCTCTGCAAATTACAATGGCAAGAGAATGAGAAGACAAGCCACACTGGGAAAAAATATTTATGAAAGATCTATCTGATAAAGGACTGTTATCCAGTATACCCAAAGATCTCTTTGAATTCAACAACAAAGAAAACAGCCTGATTCAAAAAAACTGGCAAGACACCTGATCAAAAACCTCACTAAAGTATATATTCAGATGGCAAATAAGCATGTGAAAAGATGTTCAGCCTTATGTATCATCAAGGAACTAACAATTAAAACAACAATGAGATCCACTATAAACTTACTGGGATTACTAAATCTAAAACATTGAGGAAATCAAATGCTGACAAGGATATGGAACAACAGGAACTCTAATCCTGATAGGAATGCAAAGTGGTACATCCACTTTGGAAGACAATTTGGCAGTTGCTTGCAAAACTAAATAAACTCTTACCATTCAATCCAGCAACTGTGCTACTTGGTATTTACCCAAATGCACTGGAACAAAAACCTCCATACTGAGGTTCACAGCTGTGTTTTTCATAATTGCCCAAATTTGAAATCAACCAAGATCTCCTTCACAAGGTGAATGGATAAATAGACCATGGTACATCAGGACAATGAAATATTACTCCTTTCTAAAAGGAAATAAGCTATCCAGCTACAAAAAACATGGAAAAACTTAAATGCATATTACCGAGTGAAAAAAGCCTATGTGAAAGGGTACATTTTGTATGATTCCAACTATATTCCATTCTGGAAAAGGGAAAACTATGCAATCCATAAAATCAATAGTTGCCAGGGGTTAAGAAAGAGGGAAAAGTAGATAGGCAGATCACAGATCATTTTAGGGCAGGGAAACTATTCTCTGTGATAATACAATTGTGAATACATGCCATTATACATTTGTGATAACCTATAGTATGTACAACATCAAAAGTGAACCCTAACATATACTCTGGACTTTGAGTGATAATGATGTATCAGTGGGGTTCACTGACTGGAAGGTGTATCACTGTGGTACCGAATGTAAACCGTGGGGGAGGCTGTACATGCGGGGGGCTCAGGAGGTATATGGAAACTCTTCATATGTTCCACTCAATTTTGTTGTAAATCTAAAAATACTCTAAAGAGAAAGACTATTTATTTAAAAAATTCAAAAAAATAAAAGGATAGAAAAATATATACCATATGAACACCAACCAAAAGAAATCACCAGAGGCCATTTTAATATCAAAATATATTTCAGAGCAAAGAATATTACCAGGGATAAGAATGTCATTTCATGGGGTGCCTGGGTGGCTCAGTCGTTTAAATGTCTGCCTTAGGCTCAGGTTGAGATTCCAGGGTCCTGGGATCGAGGCCACCTCCCCACATCCCCCACCCCCCCAGGCTGCTTGCTCAGCAGGGAGTTTGCTTCTTCCTCTCCCTTTCTGCCCCTCCCCCCACTCACTGTCTGGCATGTGAGCTCTCTCTCTCATTCTAAAATAAATAAATAAAATCTTTTTAAAAATGTAATTTCATATTGAGAAAGAAATCAATTAATCAAGAAGTAGTAACAACTTAGCTATTTATGTCCCTCATAACAAAATTTAAATACATATGAAGCAAACACTGAGAGAGTTGCAAGGAGAAATAATTTTTAAAATATAGTCAGCAAATTGGGGGGTGAGGTCATAAAGAGGACATGACCACCAGTTAACCCTTGAGCTGGACCTGGGCAACAGGAGGCTCCTCACCCCCTCCCCTGTCCTTGGAATATGCCTTCCACTTGCCTTCCCTGCCCCTAGAAGCTGCCCCAAGGATTCAGCCTTGAGAGAGTGATGTGGTGTTGAGACTGTCTGGACAGTATACGTGGCTGAACCTACTTAAGAGCTCTATATTAACTTTAAGATTTGGCAGGCAGGCAGAGATCTACTCATCTTGTAGTCACCCACGATGGTGGTTACGTACCACACTGGTCAAGATAAGACTTCCCTTGCAACTGGAACTAAAACCTTAATTGAATTTGATGACATAAATCTATTTAGAGATTAAGACTGCAGAAGACAGCTTCTTAGTACTTATAAGTTAAATGAAAAATAATTTAAAAGTTCACTAATTTTTAACGCACAGCTGCTTTATGTGTGATTTTTCTTACCTCCTGTTCTGATTTCTAAAATATGCAAAGGTTATTCTTGACAAGGACATCGCCAAGAGATGTCCCATGGAAATTATTTTCATGTTTCTTATTCTGCCCAGAATACAGAATAGGAAAATTTCACCCAGGGGAGTCCTTCTAGTGGTGAATATATGCCAGGCTGAGGGAAAGTGCTGCTACAGATACTGTCTCTACCCAATTGTGGATATCATCTCAAGCACACATCAGAGGAGGACAAGAGAAGAGGAAAAAGCAATCTGGTCTTAGAGAAAATTTATGTTTAGTAAGTTATCTCATGTCCTCTGTGACTCTCCTCTTTAATTTTTAAAATATCTGTATGTATCCTGTATCACCCATGCCCACCTGTGCCAACCTGAGTGTGGCTTGTTTAACTTCTGACCTTTAAAGCAGGTAATACAATTTTTCTCCTCCCATCCTATTCCTGCGGGAGCTTCTATGGTCTCTTTAAGAAAGGTGTACACACCACCATCACGCAGCGCCACAGAGATGTTCTCAGATCTGCTTTAGAAGATCTCTGTTCTTTGATGGCTACTGGATATTAGCAACTTCCAGCTATTTTGGCTCAAGTGGATCTTGCCATTTAAGAGGATAAAGTTTTTCGTATCGGATACAGTACTATATGCCAAGATAATTTTAACACAGAGATAGAAGTAAAACAGTTATATATCCAGTGAGAAATGATATAAAACTCAGTTACTACAGAAATAAGATAAAACTACAACCTGAGACAAAAGGAAGGCATCTTAAGCTAGTAGAAGGAACCTGGACTTGCTCCCTATGTGCCTTACTTAGTGTATATCTCAGGCAATCCATTAAAGTCTCTGAGTCCATGTTTCTCCTGTAAAAATGTAAATGTTGAGAATTTTAGTTTTAGGATGATTATTATTTAAAAAATCTTAGCGGATGAACATGAATTTAGAAGAGCATGAAAAATGTGTTGCTATATTTTAATATTCCTAAAAGAGGATCTCAATTTGTATCCTTTCCCTGATTTTTCAATTTTACCAATCCCAAGGTTATCGTTACTCCCTTTGTGAAAATTCTCCATGTTACGGTTAAGAATTTCAAAGGTGCTTTAAAAGAATGTGCTATTGTCTTATTATGGTGTCTTAAAATATGAATAACCCCTCCACAAAAGCAGAAGTGAAAAATAAAAAAGTTGAAATGCAGGTAGCATGTCTGAACTTCTTTTGCATCTGTATAACATGTAGGGTTGCTAAGAATGTGCTTGTTAGTTTAGAAAAAATGTAAGAGGTAGGTATTTTTTTAAAAAAAGGTGGTACCACGTATTTTGCTGACATAAAGTAGTTGGCTATTCACTAAGATTGCTGCCAGTAAGCTGTGGACATTGTACTGCTTTAAGGTGCATTTTAATGAACAAAGAAGAGAAAAAACTAGTATTTATTAATCATGCACTGAGTTTAAATGTTTTCTTTATATTTTCTGACTACTCATCATAACATGTCTATTATTAAATTGAATGCTCTCTTTTCACAGATGAGGAACTGGAAACAGAAATAGGTTCAGTTCAAGGTCACAAGGTCAACAAGTATTAGAGTTAGATTTCAGACCAAATCAGACTAATTAAAAAGTCCACGCTCTACTAATTGTCCTTATTACTAGGTTAATATTAATATGTCTATAATTAATGCACAATATTATGTAATATTAATTTCAAAACTACTTAAAATAACAGTAGGATTTCTTATTGGTAAATTGGTCCCTAGCAATGTACATATCCACCTTTTAGCAAAATCCTCTATCAAACACAACTGAAATCCAATTTTGCTATTAGCTATCTTCTATATCATTTATTCCAACACACACAGAATTAGTTATTGACAACTAATCCCAGAAAGGAATTTGTCTTCACAAAAATTAAGTATCAACGTGATGTTCAAATTGTTCAAGTTTCTCAGGGGACATAAATGTATTGGGTGTAATATCGGAATATTTTCTTTAGAAATTAAATCTCTACTATGGAGGATATGTTTGTTTGTAAGTTATGAGACTACTAACACATGTCCCCCTTTCCCCACCCAATGTGTGCTTTGACTAATTCTTTAGGAATGTCTTCTTCATTTCTAGCCTATGCTTCTGAGTTCTCAGTATAAGGGAAGGGGAATTAGTGCTTATGATGATGTAATGGTTTTAACCATTCACCTGCTGCCTTTGGCACCACCCTTAAGATTTCAAGGGTAAAAAAGGAAGAGACACAGAAAAAGTAAAAGAAAGCAAAGGGGAAGAAATAATAAAGGGAGAAGAGAGATATGCAATTATCTTTTTGCCATCTAGTGAGAAAAGGGCTCAATTTACTTAAGGATGAATATAAATAATATCATTATTATACTTACATAATGTTTGTACAAAATAAGAAATTATAAATATTTACATATTATATTTAGAGGTATATAACTGATGATCTTTTTAATTTTATCTCTGTGCTCACTCAGCACTAATGGTCAAAGATGTACTTTAATTCCACAGGTCTACAATTTATTCACATCTTAGAAATGACACATAAGATATTTTAAACTTTTATGTCAAAATTTTTAAACCTAGGGATTTCCCAGCATCCATGAATATACAGCTGACCATTGAAAAATGCAGTCAAAAATCTGTGTACAACTTTTGAATCACCCAAAATTTAACAACTAATAGCCTATTGTTGACCAAAAGCCTTACTGCTAACAGTCGACTGAAAAATATTTTGTATATGTATTATATATTGAATTACTACAATGAAGTAAGCTAGAAAAAGGAAACCATTTAAAAAATCATAAGCAAGAAAAAATACATTTACAGTACTGTACCTATTGAAAACAATCATCATATAAATGATCCCACACAGTTCACATGTGTTGTTCAAAACACCTGTGTTGTTCAAAAGTCAACTGTAAATGAACACAAATATTTTATATTGATAAGCTTGAATATTTGTTATATTTTGATTATATTTTGCTACCATTCAGACTTCAAGTCAGACTGTGAGTCTAAGTTAACTTCCTCTGTGGTTAATCCCTTTGTCATATAACACTCCACATTATTTTCTAATATGTTTACTTTACTAAATGAATTTCATTTAATTGTGGTCTTAAAGACAAATTATGTACGTGATTTTGCATTTGAATTATCATGCCAAGGTATTTATTATAAGGCTTTCTATAGAGCTTCTCTCCAACAGATTGTCCCAACATATATTTTATAGTAATAAGCAAAAGATTTAGTTTTATGATGTTTTATAAAAGAGGTTCAACTTAGGCTTGAAGGAATCATTATGTATAATACAATGAAACTATAATTTTGTACCATGTCATTTGCTCTGGATTTTGATACCTGCTCACTATAATTTTCCTAAATAGATGAATTAAATTTTACTTATTTAGTGTAATTGTTGTTGGTGGTACCCCACTCAGATCCTTCTTCCTGGGGTGGTGGACTGAAGCTAATTTCCAGATGACACCACAACTTTTTGTTTTTTTCTTGTTTTTAGCATTTTCTTTCCCTGTTCTGCTTTCCTCACTCACTTCTTGTGAGAATACCCTCTCAATAAATCATTTACATGATCTCAGACTTTGCTTTTTGGAAAGCCAATCTTAGGCACTTAGCTTCTTTTAAAAGGCATAATGGCCTGAACATTTTGCCAAGATTTGTCTTCCCAATTATATTTTTCACTTTCGGATATAAATGCTCATTTTCAATGAAATTTAACTGTCAGCGGAGTAGAATTTCAACTGAATTCTAAAAATTAAGTACCCTTTCCCATGCCACTAACTGACAATCTATCCTTCTCTCTAGGCTATTTTAAAGACACACTGAATAAAATGGATAAAGGAAATTTGTTTATAGTGTCAGAATTTGTGCTTCTGGAACTTTGCCACTCATGGAATATACAGGTCTTATTCTTAGTGATATTTCTTATACTTTACCTGATTATTATATCTGGAAATATTGTCATTATGATCCTAATCATCACTGACCCCGTCTTCATTCCCCCATGTACTTCTTGTTGGCCAACCTGTCCTTTGTTGATATGTGGCTTTCTTCAGTCACCACTCTGAAGATGATCACAGACATTCTCAGGGAGAACAAGACTATTTCCTTTGGAGGGTGTATGTGCCAGATCCTCTATGTACATTTTGTTGGAGGGGGAGAGATGGTGCTATTAGTGGTAATGGCCTATGACCACTTTGTAGCCATCTGCAAGCCACTGCACTATTCAACCATTATGAGCCTGCAAAAATGCACTGGGCTGATGGTGACTTCCTGGACCATTGGCTTTGTGCATGCCATGAGTCAAATGTCTGTGATTGTGCAATTGCCCTTCTGTGGCCCCAGGGATATCGACAGCTTCTTCTGTGACATACCACCAGTAATTAAGCTTGCCTGCATAGATTCCTACATTTGGGAATATTAATGAATGCTGATAGTGGGGTTCTGGCCATGACCTGCTTTATTCTGTTGTTGATATCCTATACATATATTCTTCTTGCTATCCGCCAAAGCTCTGAAACTGGTGCATCCAAGGCACTATCTACCTGTACTGGCCACATCACAGTGGTGGTGCTTTTCTTTGGGCCTTGCATCTTCATCTATGTGTGGCCACTCAGCATCACCTGGGTGGACAAATTTCTTGCTGTGTTTTACTCTGTTATTACACCTCTCCTAAATCCAGCCATTTATACCCTGAGAAATAAAGAGATAAAAGATGCCATGAAAAGATTCAGACGCTACTACATACATTCCAAGGGAAATATTTAATGCCCAGAGACCTTACTGTAAGAACTTCAAGTTGATAATACATTTACCTTGTAAAACAGGTTGAAAATTCCAGGCATTTCAGTTTATTTCTACATGTTATGGCTGTCTCCAAGGGCAGGAATAGGGTTAATACAATTCAAGAATTCACATTTATGTACTCAACCAGTGGAACACCTCAAAATATATCCCTAAAACCCAAACATTAATGATCCTTCTTTCTGAAGGAATCTAATCAGTCTTCCTGTGCCTTTAACTATGTTAAATGAGAACCTAAAATTCATTGCACAAACCCATCCACCATCCTGATGGATAGTATCCTAATAAACTTTGTCCTAACTTCATTTGGAAAGTATTCCTGTGACATTGACTCCTTCCCTCAAACTTTTCACCTAACCTTTTGTCAAGAGACAACTGAAATATTATTTTTTCTTTAACTTAGCTTCCTACTCAAATACTAATAGGAAGGAGTGGGAGAAAAAAAATACAGATAATGCAGTAACAGTGGAAAATACACAGGGAATAGGAGTGGAAGATATTCTGTTTCATTTCCATTAACTCAATACATATAAAAAATGGTAAAACCTAATGACATTTCCCTTGGTTATCTCAGCCTCAAGGACTAATACTTATTATGCCCCACACAGTTATTAACCATTTGTGTGAAAGTCGTGAAATGTAAGGTTCTCAAGGGCAAGAGCCATGCCTTTACCTGATTAATTCTTGAAATGGCAGGACCTAATACACTGGTTAATATATAGTAAACAATAAATATATTATAATGAACATATAAAGGATAATTTTCCATTCAAAACCCATTACACATACTGATCTTGGCATACTCAAGTGCAGTCTTTTGTCATTAAAAAAAATCCTAGGTTTCAACTTACAACTAAAATTTACTTTGTTGCAGAATTATAAATTAAGTGGATTGAAATTCATTTCCAAGAATCAACAATAAAAGTCATAAAATAAATATTTGACACATACACAGGTTTCATTTCTCTTAATATGGAAACAAAATACAACAAAATGGCAATAAAAATAATGCACTTATCCTTCAATGTCTACTCTATGCCCTTATGTTATATGCATTAATTTAAATGATTTTATTATTATTTCCAATATATTACAAGGAAAACAAGACCTGGAAATGTGAATTAAAGCTCATGCAGTGGGTGTTATAAGCAAGTAATGAATCATGGAACTTTACATCAAAAACTAGGGATGTACTGTATGGTGACTAAAATAACAATAAAAAATTATTATAAAAAAAACAATAAAAACATCCATGTGTTTAAAAAAAGAAGCTCCTCAGGGTAACACAGCCTTATTTTTTCTTCACTTAGTATTCAAAGATCAATTTTATTTCCAAGACTGTTTATTTAATAAATAACACTACCTAATATGATAGAAAATTATTTCCAAAAAAGAAAGTGAAAGAGTAAAATATATCAAGAATACCAGAGGGGCGCCTGGGTGGCTCAATCATTAAGCGTCTGCCTTCGGCTCAGGGCATGATCCCGGTGTTCTGGGATCGAGCCCCACATCAGGCTCCTCTGCGGAGATCATGCTTCTTCCTCTCCCACTCCCCCTGCTTGTGTTCCCTCTCTTTCTGGCTGCCTCTATCTCTGTCAAATAAATGAATAAAATCTTAAAAAAAATAAAAGAATACCAGAGTATTTCTATTAACTTAAAATATAAAATATATTGGAAATAGCGTAATTTGCAATCTAATTTGATCGTGCAGTATAAATTGGGAATGAGAGAAACATCACCTAAAGACAAGCCTACACACAAATGGTAGAAGAGCATTAAGAGTCAATCATTTAACTGTCACTGTCTTGGGCAGTAGCCTCAATTCATTCTCATGGGTGCACCATTCGTTCACTGTACTGTCACCACTGCATGTTTTAAGCAATTTTTTTTCTGCCCTGAACACTGAGAATCTTTTTTCTCTGTCTGTCCTTATAAGATAAACCTGAGTGTTAAGTATGATTTTTATGGATTTTCTAATATTGCAAAAGTAGAAGAGCTTAAGAATGAAAAATACAAGTTATATTTCCTTGCAATATAATTTGCCACAACAAAATCCAAGATCCACATGCTCTCAACTCAAACTTTTTAGTCACTTTCTTCAATCCTATCCAGGCTTAGTATTTATGTATTTATCAGATAGACAAATTCTCCTTAATTCACACTGGTTTCTAGTAAGAATTGGCTTCACAGACATAAACCTAGAGGACTTGTAGCTATGCATTCTCTCTAGTCAAACTCAAATGGCAAACAGTCAGTCTTAACTTCCACTTAATGAAAATATTGTCTACTCTGGTGGAAGCATTTCTTCCTTAGGCACCAACACCTCCAACACAGTAGAGCTCAGAGTGATGCAGATGACAAGCAAAAATTTTTGAGTGAGTTGTTATGTTTAACAGCGAGAAGACCTACTACCATTTCTACACCTTGATTCCCAAATTCAGAGATGGAAGTTCTCATCTTCCAAAAGAGTGATAAAGTCTTCAGTATCCCATACTATCATTCGATTAGACCACTTGTTTGTGAGTGAACAAGTGTTAATATTGGTGCATTCCATGGTCATGAGACTGCTGCTGCACTTGGTTGGCTATAAAATAAATTCCTTGATCAGATGCAATGTTATGCAGAATACCACCCTTGTGATAAAGCATTTTTTAAATCCATGGATGGTAGTGCAGCCTATGATATTTAGTTAGGAAAAAACTGCATACCCATAATACATGTTCATTTCAGAGAGGTCCAAACTCTACTTCTTCTACAATGGAAATGTCTCAGTACAATTTTTAAAAAAGAATTTAATTACTTGACAGAGACAGAGAGAACACAATCAGGGGGAGCAGCGGAGAGAGAAGCAGGCTCCCCACTGAGCAAGAAGCCTGATACCAGGCTCGCATGACCTGAGCTGAAGTCAGACGCTTAACTGACTGAGCAATCCAGGCACCCTCTCAATACAATAACTTACCACCAGGATGCTGGCTGACCCCCACAGTAAATTGTGCCACTTAGTTGCTCAACATTAAAGGGACAGATCAGACTAATAGCCAGAACAAGCTCTGTCATGAATTCCAAGTTATTTAGCAATGAATGATCGCCAACCCTGGTCATTTTGCATAGGAACTCATTTGTCAAGCACTGAGGTGGCTGAAGACAGAGGTTAACGTGCTCATAATTGGTCACTTGTCTACCTTACTTCTAAAGTTTCCTCACTAGTAGATGCCCTGCAATATGCATTCACATGGGACATCTGTATTTTCATAATCTGTGCCCATTCTGAGAGATGTATCACCAGAACTCTCCCCCAGGAATTCTCTGCTGGTAGCCTCCCAATTCTATTCATTCTAAGCCCTGACCATCTAATCACACCATTAGTAACTATTCATTAATAAGTATATATCCATGCTTCTAGACAAGCAAAGTGGACAACCAGATGTACTGCTTGAAATTCTTCCCAATGGGAGAATTTTTCCTCACCACACTCTTTCTGGGCCATAACTAGCCAATATCTAACCATATCACTTCACTAAACTGGGGCAGTAAAACTGTGGACTTTCACTTCTAGTTGCTGCCAATTATATCAAACAAAACCAACTGTATACTTGGGTCCAAATTTTTAATTTTCAGTCCATGGGTTTTAAGGAATTCCCCAGGTAGCCATAGATGTAAAACGAGGGAGAGAAGGAAAACAGGCTATCATAGTCGTGAAAGGACTTTACTATAATCTAATGCAACTTCTTATGCCTCTAGACCTGCCAAGCCCAATTTCTTATGTGCCATTGCCACTTAATGGTATCATGTTGTTTTTGCATCTCAACTTTAAAGCTTAAAGAATAAGACAGCATTCAGATTGTGATGGGTAGCTGAAATTACACAATCACCTGAAGCCCAGGTTTAGGCATTTAATAACTACTAGAGCTCAGTGGGATGCTAACCACTGGACCCCCAGAAAATTTACTGAGGTAGTTTATTTCCCACCATCTACTCAGATAGGTCTATGGCACCTAAAATACTTGTGTGTGTGTGTGTGTGTGTGTGTGTTTCCTTTCACTAGGTCCAAACAGAATTACCACATAATGTAGTGGACTATTATGCTGTTTGGTGGAATATGAAAATGATCAAGATTTCTGCAGAACATATTACGAGAAATGGATGAATTTTATGGTATGTGTACTTTTACTTATTATCTATATATAATCTTTATTATAAAGGTATACTACTTTTAAGTACTAAGTCAGTTAACTATACAAACAAAATGTATACCTTCAAGTTAATCCATACAAATGTAAAGATGCCTCCATTAAGCAATCACAAGATAGTTTACCTATTAAGTTAATCTCAAAACAATTCTTTTTTAAAAATGTTTTTTTATGTTATGTTAGTCACAATACAGTACACCATTAGTTTTTGATGTAGTGATCCATGATTCATTGTTTGCATATAACACCCAGTGCTCCATGCAATATGTGCCCTCCTTAATACCCATCACCGGCCTATCCCAGTGCTCTACTCCCGCCCCTCTGAAGCCCTCAGTTTGTTTCCCAGAGTCCACAGTCTCTCATGGTCCATTCCCCCTTCATTCTTCCATTCCTTCTCCTACCAATCTCCCTGCTATTTCCTATGTTCCATAAGTGACTGAAACCATATGAAAATTGTCTTTCTCTGCCTGATTTACTTCACTTAGTGTAATCTCCTCCAGTCCCATCCATGTTGCTGCAAATGTTGGGTAATAGTTCTTTCTGATGGCTGAGTAATATTCCATTTTATATATGGACCACATCTTCTTAATCCAGTCATCTGATGAAGGGCACCTCAGCTCCTTCCACAATTTAGCTATTGTGGGCAATGCTGCTATGAACATTGGGGTGCATATGGCCCTTCTCTTCGCTACATCTGTATCTTTGTGGTAAATACCCAGTAGTGCAATGGCTGGATCATAGGGTAGCTCCATTTTTAACTTTTTAAGGGACCTCCACACTGTTTTCCAAAGTGGCTGTACCAACTTGCATTCCCACCAACAGTGTAAGAGGGATCCCCTTTCTCCACATCCTCTCCAACATTTGTTGTTTCTACCCTTGTCAATTTTTGCCATTCTAACTGGTGTAAGGTGGTATCTCAGTGTGGTTTTGATTTGAATTTCCCTGATGGCTAATGATCTTGAACATTTTTTCATGTGTCTGTTAGCCATTTGTATGTCTTCATTGGAAAAGTGTCTGTTCATATCTTCTGCCCATTTTTTGATTTGTTATTTGTTTCTCGTGTATTGAGTTTGAGAAGTTCTTTGTAGATCTTGGATACCAGTCCTTTATCTGTAGTGTCATTTGCAAATATACTCTCCCATTCCGTGGGTTTGCCTCTTAGTTTTTTTGACTGTTTCCTTGGCTGTGCAGAAGCTTTTTATTTTGATGAAGTCCCACAAGTTCACTTTATCTTTTGTTTCTCTTGCCTTTGGGGATGTGTCATGAAAAAGGTTGCTTTGGCCGATGTTGTAGAGGTTGCTGCCTATGTTCTCCTCTAGAATTTTGATGGATTCCTGTCTCACATCGAGGTCTTTTATCCATTTGGAGTTTATTTTTGTGTATGGTGTGAGAGAGTGGTCAAGTTTCATTCTTTTGCATGTAGCTGTCCTATTTTCCCAGCACCATTTATTGAAGAGACTGTCTTTTCTACACTGGATTTTTTTCCTGCTTTATCAAAGATTAGTTGCCCAAAGAGCCGAGGGTCCATTTTTGGGTTCTCTATTCTGTTCCATTGGCGTATGTGTCTGTTCTTGTGCCAGTACCATGCTGTCTTTGTGATCACAGCTTTGTAGTACAGCTCGAAATCCGGCATTGTGATGCCCCCAGCTTTGTTTTTCCTTTTCAACAGTTCCTTGGAGATTCGGGGCCTTTTCTGTTTCCATACAAATTTAAGGACTATTTGTTCCAGTTCTTTGAAAAATGTCCTCGGTATTTTGATTGAGATAGCATTGAAAGTGCAGATTGCTCTGGGTAGCATGGACATTTTAACTATGTTAATTCTTCTGATCCATGAGCATGGAATATTTTTCCATCTTTTTATGTCATCCTCAATGTCTTTCAAGAGTGATTTATAGTTTCTAGAATATAGGCCCTTTACGTCTCTGGTTAATTCCAAGGTAACGTATGGTTTTTGGTGCTATTGTAAATGGGATGGATTCCCTAATTTCTCTTTCTTCACTCTCGTTTTTCGTGTATAGAAATGCAACTGACTTCTGAGCATTGATTTTATCCCGCCACATTACTGAATTGCTCTATAACTTCTAATAGTTTGGGAGTGGATTCTTTTGGGTTTTCCATATACAGTATCATGTTGTCTGTGAAGAGAGACATTTTGACTTCTTCTCTGCTGATCTGGATACCTTTGATCCCTTTTTGTTGTCTGATTGCTGTTGCAAGGACTTCTAGTACTATGTTGAATAATAGTGGTGAGAACTACAATCTTGTCTTCTGAACTCCAGTCTTGTATTTTTTCACTGCTGGATGCCTTGTGTAGGAAACTGCTTCAGGTCATCCTGAGATGCATCTCTTAAAAGACATAGACACACACACACACACACACACACACACACACACACACACACACCCCTCTTTCTTTTGGCACTAAAAAATTGCCAGAGATGAAAAAGCTTTCTCAGCTGAGAGGAGAGGCCTACTGTAGACTAGTTATTAGACTATGGTAGACTATTGCCATATTACTTTTAATTACTTCTAAAACATTGTGGTAAATTCTGAGAAGTGAGACCCTAGGAAGTCTGTAATTAGATGAAACCACCACCACCACCACCACAACAACAAAAGAAAAACAAAAGACTTTGTATTTCCAAAGATCTCTCCTTCCTCCACCCTCTAGTTCCCTACTCCCCCCAATCCCCACCTGTTTTGGTATCTGCACATGTGGCTTTGTGGTATAGCATCTCTGTAAGCATGGTTTCTCTGCCCCTTCATCTCTTCTCCTTGTTTTTTTCCATATATGTCTTGTCATTTCTTTCCTTCTGATCCTCTCTCTTTCCCAATTATCTTATATTTCTAGCTTTCTAACCTTTCAAGAAGCAAAATTATTTATTTGCAGCACAAATTTAATAGGAAAAAACTGCAAACAACATTATCTCCATCTCTTTCTTTTCTCCACTTTTCATCATCTCCCACAGCACCTCTGGCTGAACTGGACATAAATTTGAATGGAATTATACTTGACTGTATATTGTATTTATTTTATAAAAGTTTGTTGCTAATTTTAATATGACTAAGATTTATCACATCTTCCCTTCTAATATATAACGAAGAAACTAAAACAAATGGATTTTTGTATGATTAAATATTTTTTCTTTATGTAATACTCCTCAGTTGAAAAAGACAAAGACCTTCATTTGCTATGGCAGAACATAGGAACTAACTATTCAACAAAGTGAATAACTACAAATATCAAAATCACAATAGAGTAATTCTGTTTGGGGAGGGCATATTCCTAAAAGAGCTAGCATACAGGGGCACCTCTGTGGCTCAGTTGGTTAAGCATCTGCCTTCAGCTCAGGTCATGATACTGGAGCCCCAAGATGGAGCCCAGTGATGGAGCCCAGTGTGTGGTTCCCTGCTCTGTAGGGTTCCCTGTCCTTCTACCCCTCCCCCTGCTCCTGTACTCTCTCGTTCATGGTCTCTCAAATAAATAAATACATTAAATTTTTTAAAAAACCTAGTGTATAAGACACCATCAAGTTCTCTTAATTAAGCCGAATTATTCCTGAAAAAATCTTTTTTGAACATAATATACTCTCTCTACCTAACTTTTTTGCAAAATATGCAGGTACTAACACACTTAACCATTGACTCAGTGTCACTACTAATCTCTTATTAGACGCTATTGCCTTCTCATCACTTACATGATTTATATAAAAAGATATAAAATAACCTCCCCAGGCTCACTACTTTCATTATGCTTAATAAACATGTGTGCCATTCCATTATCACTGTCACTGTTTAAACGTCAAATTTAAAATGCTGACATGATCCACTGGGGTCTTAGCTGGCACATGTTTTGAATATTTTTAATCCTTAAAATGTTTTTGTCTTTTTCTTCTTGTAATTCTACTTGACATTCTAATAATTCCCATTGGAAACACTCTGCATGCTTAAGGTAGCTGTAAAATCCCACAACATATTCCCTACTGCATCACAAATTAGAAAACAGATTTCAGAATTTACGATGTCCCACCATGAGGACATATATTTGATGAAAAATTCAGAAATGATCAGGTAATCTCCTTTTCATTAGAAGGAAGAGGATAGCCCCTTGTTTGAGAGTAGCAGTGGAGCCCTAACGAGGTGAAATTTTTGTTCATTCTTCATATTTAAAAGAAATTGGGAGGAAAAATAGAAAGAAAGCATACTATTTGTCTGAGACATTAAAATGCATGAGAATGGAATAATCCTGCAGAAATAGGAAAAGGGTAAGTTCTAAATTCAGATATATAGCATTTTCTACTTCGTCCCTCAAATATACATCATGCACTTCCTCCTGATGCTTAGTATTATATTAAAGGGGTTAAAATCTTTAATTGCACTATTATAAAGAAGTGAAAATGCCAACAGCCTTGGGAGATTCACCACCTGGATTTACATTTGAGTATCACACCAATGACTAAGTTTTTCCTGTAGTAAATGAGAAACAAGGGGGAGAAGAAAATTGGGAATCACAAGTTAGAAGCGGTAGGCTGAGTCCAGAGACAAATTTCACTGATTTCACGAGTTTACAAACCTGTTGGTTATCACATTCAGCTGGCATGAGTTTCTTCTCTTGCGTATGATCCTAACATATACAAACATAAGGCTCAGAATTAGGGATCATAAAACAAAAAAGACTTGATTCACAAATCCTAGCTGAATTATATAAAAAAAGATCTAAAATAACCTCCCCAAGCTTACTACATTCATCATGCTTAAAAAAGCAATACAAATACACAAATAAACAATTTACACTCTTCCTTGAAACAACACAAGTTTTTACCCAAAATGACTCAGATTTAAGCATTCACCATATCTGGGATTAACTCCAGCACAATGACCAAAAAAATCTACTGACACAGGGTCCACTTAGCATTTTTTACTAGAATTTGTCTAATCACTGAATGCTTTCTTAGTTCAGTTTGTGTAGATGTGACGTGGCTACTAACCCTCTCATTTGATCTTCATGTCAACCCTATGCAGTAGAAAGAGTAGATATGCTATTTCTCCCTTATTACCAAGTTGCAGAAATAGTAACTTAAACAAGATAGAATAATTCCCAAAGCAGAGTTCTTCCTGGAACTTTATGATACTGTCTAAAACAACAAAATATTAAAGGATGATAGAGGTTTCCATCATCCAATTTAGCTATCCCATTGAACCGATAAGTAGTTGTCTGGGTGAAAATTTGTGCAATTGAATAAAGTTTTATATAATCCTCAAGTTTAGTATCAATTAAATATTTTTGATGTTATTCAGCTTGTTCCACATTTTTCAAAACTCGTAGAAATGGGTAAGAGTGTATTTTAATAATTTAAAAAAGGGTACGAAGTGATGCCTGGGTGACTCAGTCAGTGAAATGTCTGCCTTTGGCTCAGGTCATGATTCTAGGGTCCGGGGATCGAGTCCTACATTGGGCTCCTTACTCAGCAGAGATCCTCCTTCTCCCTCTACCTGCCACTCTCCCTGCTTGTGCTCTTGCTCTCTCTGACAAATAAATAAATAAAATCTTTTTTAAAAAGGAAAAAAAATAAAAAGGGTATGAATACAGAGTCAGAAATCACATTGTCACTTTATTTTATTTTTTTAAAAGATTTACTTACTTATTTTAGAGAGAGAGAGAGAGAATGCTCACCCAGGAGAGGGGCAGAGGAAGAGGGAGAGAATCTCAAGCAGACTCCCTGCTGAGGCCAGAGCCCTAATCAGGGCTCAAACCCTTGCTCCTGAGATCATGATCTGAGCCAAAATCAAGAGCCTGCCACTCATCCAACTGAGCCACCTGGATTCCCCCGAAACCACACTGTCATTTTCAAACATCCATTAAATGGATTCATGTTGGCAAGGGTGGTTTTAAAGATACTTACTTTAGAGCACAAATCAATTTACTTTGTCAGAATGGTTTAGACAAAATATTTGAGAGAATGTGAAGTAACTAATGAGTGGGCGAGACTAAGTCAATCTCAAAAAGGATGATGTCCAGGAACAAAGTCTTAGCAGTGAAAAGCAAGTCAAGTTTCTTATCTGTAGAAAAATCCATTGGAATGGAACACTTAGGAAGCATGTACCGTGCTCCCTTTACCTTGGAGAAAAATAATCTATTGTCTCAGAATTAATGGAAAAACAGGCATTGAATATAATGAAGTGGAATACATGCATAAAACAGAATGAAAATGAAGTAAGCCTCAAAGAATGTGGGCAAGTGAGAGAAAGAAAGAGAGTGATAAGAAAGCAATGAGGAAGGAAAAACAAAAGGTCAATGGAGAGAAATTGCAAGAAAATATAGGAATAAAAGATAAGGCCAATGTAAAAAGAATAACTGAGAAAATGAGTGTGTAAAATAGAATTAGCTGGAAGAGAATGGACAAATAGGAAAAATAAAAAAGGAGCAAGAGGAAATGAATGGGGAGAGATGAAGGAGGAGATGCTAGGAAGGTGGTCAGTCCCCAAAAACCCGGTTCCAGGAGATGATCTGATAGCAGTTGGAATCTAGGCATGCTCAGTGTGGCCCGTGGATGCTGTGTGTCTGCACTCTGAGAAACAGCGGAGGATATGAGCCCTCTCTCCACCTGTGCATCTTCAATGCCAAATGTGTTTTTGTATCAATTGAAATAACAAGGAAGGTTAGGGATGATGAAAACATTCAGGTCTCTATCCTAGCCTATACTGACAATACTTCTTTGCCTTTTCTGATTAGAGCAAAACACTGGTCTCTGTGAGAGCCAATGTTTTGGGCTTCTTTTCCCAAGAATTCATTTTATTCAGAGTAACGTTCATCTGATGCATGTCTGTCCTCAGTCTCTGTGATGAGCACAATTTGAGAATCACAGGAACAGAAGGTATGTAAATGGAAGGGAGAAGAAAGTGAATAGTGGATTAAAGAGGGAGGGGGAGTGGTATGCAATTCCATGTATTAGTAATAGGGAATAGAGGTGGATCTGGAAAAACAAAAGCAGAGGAGGAGTGGGAGATTGTAACTCTTAGAATGCTTCCTGTGGCTTGGAATTGCCAATCCAGAGAAGCAAAAAATAACTGTCATGGAGCACCTGGAAAGCACAAAACCTAAGAATTGGCAGAAGGAGCTATTGACTTACTTTCCTAAGAGCAGGTTTCTATAGACAGAATAAGAAGTGAATGTGGAGGCATACTGGGTAAAAGAGAGAAGGAAGCTCCTAAGCTAATATCCAGTACACCAGAAGTGTTTTTCTTTTTTTTTCCTATTTCTTTTTTTTTTAGGTTTTTATTTTTTTTAAATTCCAGTTAGTTAACATACAGTGTAGCTTTAGTTTCAGGAGTACAATATAATGATTCAACACTTCCATACAAGGGCTGCTGCTCATCACAACAAGTGCACACCTTAATCTACATCATCTATTTCACCCATCACTTACCCACCTCCCCTGTGGTAACCAACAGTTTCCTCTCTACAGTTAAGAGTCTGTTTCTTGGTTTGCCTCTCTCTCTTTTTTCCCCTTTGCTCATTTGTTTTGTTTCTTTTTTTTAAAGATTTTATTTATTTATTTGACAGTGAGACAGTGAGAGAGGGAACACAGCAGGGGGAGGGGGAGAGGAAGAAGCAGGCTTCCCAGTGCAGCAGGGAGCCCAATGCAGGGCTCGATCCCAGGACCCTGGGATCATGCCCTGAGCCAAAGGCAGATGCTTAATGACTGAGCCACCCTCATTTGTTTTGTTTCTTAGACTCACTATGTGTGTGTTTATATATATGTGAATAAGTATCTCTATGCACAGATATGTGCCATGTGCTATAAATCCTTTTCCATAACATTTAGCTGCTAGTTACAAATGTTACTTGTCACATAGAACATATGTTCTGATGTTTCCTAGTAAGTGTGCCCTAAAATACCAGCATATTGCCTAAATTTCCCAGGAGTTTATGGACTTTTTAAGGTTGATTTTTCTTTAGTTTTTCCTTTTTTTCCCTCTTCCTACATTTTCTTTCCAGGAATGTTATCAAAAATTTCTGTCAAATTTCAGTTGGGACTTTTTCCTTCTCCAGTTTTCCCCTCCACACATAATAAAAGGCTTATTGAGGGGCGTCTGGGTGGTGCAGTCAGTTAAGCAACGAACTCTTAGTTTTGGCTCAGGTAGTGATCTTGGGCCCCTGGGATAGCGCCCTGTGTCCAGCTCCATGCTCAGCAATGCAGTCTGCTTAAAGATGCTCTCTCCCTCTCCATCTGCCCCCCCCCACGTGCATTTTCTATCTTTCTCAAATAAATAAATCTTTAAAAAAGATTTATTGAGATATAATCAACATAGCATAAAATTTACCATTTAAGGTGTATAATTTGTTTTAAGTGTATTTACAGAGTTATGCAAGTATCACCACAATAAATTTTAGAACGTTTTAATCACCCCAAAAGAAAACTCATATTAGCAGTCACTCCTCATTCTACCCATAGCCCTAGGCAACCACTCTTTACTTCCTACCTCTATTAATTAGCCATGTCTACAGATTTTCAAAAAACTAACAATATGTAGTCCTTTGTGACTGTTTACTTTCACATAGCATAATGTTTTTGAGCTCATCCATGTTGCAGTGTGTTATGTCATTCCTCTTTATTGACAAACTGTATTCTATTGTATTCATAGTACTTTTGAAAAACAACTATTTCATGTAATTCAAAATCAAGAGAAATATATGTCACATTATAGTATTGTGCTGCAATTACAATCTTTCATTTTTAAAATCATTCATGTCAACAATCACGTCAATATGTGTCAACAAACAGTCAAACAGTCAAACAGTCAAATACTCAATATGAGTATTTATTTATAAAATATGATTCTACAATTATAGTAATATGCAAATTAGAAAATAACCACAACATAATTCTAAATAGAACTCTTATTTAGATCAGATTACAGACTGAAAAGGGGAAATATTTATGCAAGCAAAATTATGATTAATTAAAAGCCTAAATAAAGTAATGCCAATGGATGGATGATGACTATTTTAATGTCCTAATCAGTTTAAACTGAGGAATGCACACCTCATATTTTTCTTACCACTTGTGAATGAGAATGAAGAAGAGAAATAATTGCAAAACTAAAAATCTTAACTGCAATTTCTTTGTTTTTCTCATTTATCCAAACAGTATGTCATACTATATGTTCTATATACCCAATTCCAACTCTATCATGCTTTGATTATATTAGTTGAGATATTAAAAATATTTTATATATTCTGATGAGTTTTATATGGAAATATTTGTGGGCGGGATATCATTTGCCTATCATTCTGAGATCTGAGGGAAAAGTAGGTTATGGATACATGGCAAGCAAATAAACATGGATTAGTATTCATTAGGATTTAAGAACAGGGTGTGTAGCAGATTCAGGATTGGGACCCAACCAAGGAGGTATGCAGGGGATACCTCCATGTAAGGAGAATGTAGGATTCTTGTTTGAGACCCTAAGCCAGTTTGGAACAAAAGTGCACAAGGGTGCCAAAGCAGAACAGTGTGATAGGATCAAGTAAGGCACACATTTAGAAAACAAAACATAGAGATATCAGTCAAGAAACAGGGATTCTACAGAAGCCAAAGGAAAGAAGTACTTGCAAAAGCACTCTGCTCTATGGGAATGAAGAGAAGTGACAAAAACCCAGCAATAAATCTAAACATTAGAGACAGTGCACCATAGCTAACTAAGAAAACAACACATCTGACAAATTTAATAATGGTCGTTTTGTTTCAATCAGGAAATCTCAACTACTCTTCAAGCAAAGTAGCCCAGAGTCCTAGAGGAACACAATTATATAAAAGCAAATGGTTAAGTGGCAATGAGAGTGTGGTTATGAGAATGATGCCTTAGGGAGGGATCAAGAAATGGAGGGTAGAAGGGTCCATGCAAAACAGGAGACACTTACGGGACATGCATTTTCTTCAGGTAGGTAAGTGTTGGACGTGGTAAATGTATTTATCTGGAGAAGAGCTATGGAGAAGATGAAAGGTGGTTATAACAGATAATACTTTGTTATTCTGCAGACAGAGGCGAGATGGAGAGGGAGAACAGCACAGTGGTGTCTGAATTCATCCTCCTTGGTCTAACCCAATCTCAACATGCTCAACTCCTAGTCTTTGTGCTAGTTTTAGTTTTCTACCTCATCATCCTCCCTGGAAATTTCCTCATCATCCTCACCATCAGATGAGACCATGGCCTCACAGCCCCCCTCTACTTCATTCTGGGAAATCTGGCTTTCCTGGATGCATCCTATTCCTTCATTGTCGCTCCCAGGATGCTGGTGGACTTCCTCTCTGAGAGGAAAATGATCTCCTACAGAGGCTGCATCACTCAGCTCTTTTTCTTGCACTTCCTGGGGGTGAGGGACATGTTCCTTCTTGTTGTGATGCCCTTCGACCACTATGTCACCATCTGTCATCCTTTGCACTAATCCACTGTCATGAACCCTAGAGTCTGCTATGCCTTCCTCTTGGCTCTGTGGCTTGGGGGCTTTACTCATTCCATTGTACAAGCTGCCCTTATTCTTCACTTGCCCTTCTGTGGCCCCAACCAGCTGGATAACTTCTTCTGTGATGTGCCGCAGGTCATCAAGCTGGCCTGCACAGACACTTTTGTGGTGGAGTTCCTGATAGTCTCCAACAGTGGCCTGCTCACCCTGCTCTGCTTCCTGGGACTTCTGGTCTCCTATGTGGTCATCCTCTGCCGTATGAAGGGACATTCCTCTGAAGGGAAGAATAAGGCTCTTTCTACATGTACCACACACATTATCATTGTGTTTCTGATGTTTGGACCTGCCATCTTCATCTACACTCACCCATTCAGAGCCTTCCCAGCTGACAAAGTGGTTTCTCTCTTTCACACAGTCATCTTTCCTTTGATGAACCCTGTGATTTATACACTTCACAATCAGGAAGTGAAAACTTCCATGAAGAAGTTACTGAGCCATCACATGATTTGCTGAACAAAATAGAAGAATGAGACAAGCAACAAAGGAGAAAATCCAGTTGGAATTGATTAAATCACTTATTAATGCACTGAATCATTCAGCTATTTTAGAAAATACTACATTTATTAAGTACTTGCAATTTCCAGGCACTATTCTAGCTACATGAATAAGGCAGGTAAGATTCCAGGTCTCTTGGAGTTATATTCAGGTAGATAAACACAGATTAAACTATTAAATTGAAAACAACCCATAAGATCCAAAAGAGATAGTGCTCTGAAGCAAATAAAAACTTATGTTATGATAGAGTTTGACTGGGAGATGGTAGTTACTTTACTTTTGGTTGTTAAGCAAGGTCTTTTAGAGTGGTGGTTAGCTGATAACCAGACAATCTGAAAGAAACACCCATGGAATTACATGGGGACAAATAATTCTAGAAAGAGAGGATGAACAGTACAAGGGTACAAAGATCTTACAAACTGGTACATTTCAAGACCAAAAAAGGAATGTAGTAGCTTGTCAAATATGTTGTTATATGTAAATAAGTATGTACTAATATTGACTGTACAAAAAATAGTAGTATGTCTTGTTGGGTTTGTGTGTGTGTGTGTGTGTGTGTGTGCATATAATGCATGACGATAGTCCTGTAAAATGAATGACATGTAATAGGATTATTAGCAAAATAATTGGACTAAAATTTGCTTTCTTGTCAGATGTTTTATATTTATATTTTTCACATTTTCTGCTTTGTTTTGGTTTAATTGGAAAAGGCAAGGAAACATTCTTTCACAGAGTCTCCAGAAATGAATGCAACTCTGCCAACACCTGAGTGTATCCCAGTGAGACTCGGACCAGACTTCTGACTTAAAGAATCGTAAGATAATAAATTTCTGCTATTTTAAGTCACTAAGTTGGTGGTAATTTGTTACAGTGAAAGAGTAAATTGAAACAACACAGTCTGGTTTAATAGGAACATATTAAAGTAATTTTTCTTTCACTACCCTTTTACTTTTCATCTATATAGGTCTTTATTATTAATGGTAGTTTCTTGTATGCAACATATATCTATCTAATACAATAATCTCTGCCTTTAAATAGGTTATTAGTTCATTTATATATATATATCATAAAAGACCCATTTCAGTTAAAATTGACAATGCTTTTATTTTATATTTGTTTCATATGTTTTCAGTTTTTTTAACGTATTTTCTTGGATACTTGAGTGTCATTTATGTTTTCTTTCTTTCTACTTATTGTTTAGCTAAATTTTTTCATATTAATAATCTTGACCTCTTAGCTATCTTTTTCTTGAGGTTTTTAGTGTTTATTTTATCATTACAAATACATACTGAACATTTTACTGTATCACAGTCTAAGATCAATATTATATCTTTCCAGGTATCATATATGAAAGTTTAACAGTATACTTCCACTCACCTTCTCTTGGTCCTGGTGATTGTGTTGTTTTATATTAATGTCTACTATTATCCATTGAGATAATATATTCAACAATATATTGTTATTATCTTTACTGTGTATGGACTTTTACCTTTTAAAGAGATGTATATAATAAAAATTATTTTTATTCTCCTCATGTTTCATTTTGTATAGTGCTATTGCTATGTCTTTGTGTTCACTAATCTTTTCTTCTTCAATGTCATCTCTGTAATGTAAATAATACCATCCAATGCATTTTTTTCACCTCAGAAATAGGATAGTTCAACTCCATATTTCAATTTGGATTAAAAAAAAATCTTCCATGATCCTACTTAATCATTGTATAGTAGCAGTGCTACCTTTTCGGGTGATAAGGTAAATTACCCTTTACAAGATGGTAACACCTTTCCTTGTCTTTACATCTCTGGAAAGAAAATTGAAAAGTGATTGAGCTTGAGGTTAATAGAATTTTTACTGCATCACTGGTGAAAACATCCCAGAACTTCTGGAACTGGGGAGCCTGAAGCTGTGGAAAAAGAAAGCATAAATTCTACACTTGTTTTATGGGGAATGAAGAATGGGGACTATCCTAAATAGCCTGCAGATTCTTCTTATTGGGAACAAATTACATATAATGTCATTAAATAAGTATATATGCTACACCCTAGGGGATGCCATCCCAAGATAGAAGGATACAATTTTAAAATTGTGATGCTCTCTAGTCAGTCTTAATATAAAAGAACACAAACATGAAGAAGAGCTCCATCTTAATACTCAGTTGAAGTTCTATGGTCACATGATCCATTCCTACATGGGCATAGCAGAATACCAGGAGCTGATTTCCAACTCACGTATAGTTCTCTGCTGCACATGGCATGGCCATGCTACATAATCTTATGAAACTACATTATGATTCTCCTATTAGGATATGGAAAACCTTATAAATGGTTTCCCAGCATAGGTAGCTTTAATATTGTAGAATTTGCCTGGACATATGGCCCTAGTGGTAAGGCTACTTTCACTCTGTACTAAATCTGCTAAGATGCTTTCCTGAGCTAAGTTCACAAAAACTAGAACCTTCATTTTAATCAATAAATAAGTAATATATACATGTTGGAATATACTGCTTCTAGAACTTGGACAGGACTACCAGACATTATGCTTTCTTCTTAGTGGTATAGTGATTGGGGTACAAGATGCAATACTTTAACATTTAAGTTGATGTCTCAGCTTACTTGCCCTAGATAAACTCCCCCAAACTTCACAAATATGGCAGGACCCTGCCATCTTCAATGAATGAGGCTTTTGTCCTCATACTTTATCCTTCACAGTGACTTAATCTGGGAAGAGAAAATGTTGTTTTCCTTATGCCCTATCTTAGGAATATTGAAAACTTCACTTAACTTCCCTGTAAATAACTATATATCACATGTCCTTTACTAAAATTGTTGGTCTGTTAGTAATCAACCATGATTACAGTGTTATAGTTAAATTAGATAGAAGTTTATTTTCTAGTGTAAAACAAATAGCATCTTGGTCCAATGTTGGTATAGTAGTACCACGGTATCTACAGACACTCCAAAACCTCCTGTGTGAGCTCTTTTTTAATAATTTGTCACAAATTATCTGTAAAAATCCCACACACCATGCTTCCATGTATTTCAGAAAGACTGAATAATAAAAGGATGTGTGCCATTATAGGTCCATTTTCTTTCCAATACATTCTTTTCATTTCTACAAATTTGTTTTGTATTATAGGCAGCCCTAATCCATGAATACTGCATTTCTAGGACTCTAAGTCACTTGACTTCCAGATGGTTACAAATGAGTGTCACTGTTAGATTAACATACAGTGGGAGGAAAGGACAACAAAGAACACACACACACACACACACACACACACACTCATGCACACACTCAAACCAGCCCCAACATCTGCAGTACCTCTGTGGCTCACTCTGGAACTCAGAAACACTTCCCTGGCTCTAGCTCTCCTAGTAAAATGTGCCACAACACTTCCATCTTTTGTATATAAGCTGTTATAACCAAAATAATGGTCTCCCAAGGAAGTCCACACCCTAATCAAGGAACTTGTGAATATGTTACCTTACATGGCAAAAAGAACTTTGCAGATATGACTATTTATAAACCTTCAGGTGGGGAGTTTATCCTGGATAATCTGGGTGGACTCAATCTAATACCTGAGTATTTAAAAGCATTTGAACCTTTCATGGATCTAGAGAAAGAAAAAAAAAACAGGAAGGATGAGACTTGAGAAGGCTTTAATGCACTGTTTCTGGCTTTGAAGACATGACAAAGGAATATGGGTAATGCCTAAACAGTGAGAATAACCCCAGACTAAAAATCAGCAAGGGAATGGAGATATTATTCTACAACCACTTGGAACTAAAGTTGGCCCACAGCCAGCATGAGTCTGAGCAGTGTCTCCCTCAAAGCCTCCAGTAAGGAATGCTGCCATGCCAACAACTTGATTATCTCAGTGAGACCAATGTTGGATTTTGGACCGGCACTGCTATGAGATAATAAATGTGGTTGGATGAGGCCTCGATGTTTATGGAAGTTTTTCAAGGGAGAGGAATGAAATGAATACATGATCAGACCTTTGGGCTACGGTACGACTGCATCTTCTTTTGCCCTTGCAGCTTAGATTTGGTGGTAGCTTCCAGCATCAGCTCGTCTTTGGTTTCCCTGAACATTTCCTGTTAGCAACTCAGATATTTTGTCACTTGAGTAATTACTTAACATCCTTCTGTTTGTACAATATTTAACTGATAGCATTAAACTTTAATCATTTACAGTACTTAATATTAGTACAAAAACTCACACTTTTCCAATTAGACCTGAGAAAATATGGAGTTGGGGAAAGACAAAGGGCATAACTCTCCCAGGAGTCAACCCCTATAAAGAATTTTCACCAAGTAGCTGCCTAATAGTACTGTTTACTTTCATGTTATTGGCCTCTTTTACTTGCAAGGAAGGCTGCACAATGTCATTTAATGAATTCAGGTGTCTGTTACTAATGAAGAATGGAAGAAGGCTACTCAGCAGTCTCTGGTACATGGTCTGGACTCATTGCTAAACTGGTGAGAAAAATAAAGAACTGTGGTTGGCTCAGGGTAGTGAGAAGCAGCTTTGTGCATGGGGCTGGAAACTCCATGGAAGTGCACAGACACCTGATCCCAAGAAAATGAGCTTTCTTTTTCAAGAAAGAAGGAAGGGTCATGGTTGGGAAACTAACAAGTTCTGCCATAGCCAGTTATCATCACTGTTACTCAACTTTGCTCTAAAATTCTAATTAATGCAATAAGGCACAAGAAAGGCATTAGAAAAAATATGTTATTAATGTTTGTAGATTATCTTACAAGTAACCTGAAATAAAGAAGACAATGAACTGGGGAAAAAATTACAAATGAGATTTCCACAATGATACCATTTACCACTTAAATATGTTAAAAATGAAAACTAGAGCAATAAAATCAATTACGATAAAGGAAAAGATCACATTAAGTAAAGCATCAAAGTAGGAAATAGGCAAAATTACATATAACAAAAAATGTGTTACAAAAATGTGTTGATAATGAAGATGAGAACATTTTACTGTGTCATAAGTAGGCAGATATTAAGAGGGACAAAACATCCTTTTGAATCAAAGACTCAATTTCGTAATTCTGTTCATTTTTCTACCTTTCTTATAAGTTTAATATTGTGATATCAAAATATCAGTGGAGCTTGTTTTAACATTAGAAAATAAATCTAATTTAGAATAAAAACATATGAAACTAGCCAAGAAAACTGTGAATGAATAAAGCGGTGGGAGCAAACTTGCCCTCCCATACATGAAATGCACTGTAAACATAATGAGTAGTAAAATACGTAGCACCTCCTCAAAAACTATCGGGGGGGAAAAAACAGTAAATGAGCACACCTGAAGAAGAGCCTGATCTATTGGCAAATTTAAAAGGTTATAAAGAAAGCATAACAAATTCTTAGTGGAATGAATTATTATTTAACTGCAAAGATGAAAAATTATCTGACATTATTTACCAATAAATTCTAGACAGATTAGAGTTTAAATGTGAAAATTTCAGCCTTAATAAAATTTAGAATTATAATAATCTAGAATATATTTTCCTAAATATCATATTTATAAATGTTTACTATAGAAAACAAACTACAACAAAAGAATGAACATCATACAAAATTCTCATAGTTCAACACTAGTCCTATCTCTCCACTGCTCATCTGAGTATTGAAAATTGTCTTTAAAGTATTATCAATTTTACGGATGAAAAATGGTGTCTCATTTCTGTAATATCAAAAGTGTATTTTAACAACCCCAATTACTTGTTTATTACCAGTGTCTGAGGAATCTAAAGCAATCAAGTGAGTATTCACCTCTGTGCCTTCTACCAAGGATACATTGATATACTGCTGTCTTTTGAACTTCAGAGCAGAAAATAAAATCACTGGATGAGAAAGATTAAGCCTCTATTTCGTACTGATATTAATTCTGAAGTCCCAGTGAAAACCGGTAGGTTACATAATCCTGACCTGTTCTTCTACCTTACATACCACATCTCATTATTTTCTTTAATAACCTTAAATATGTCCATAAATGATAAGTACAAATGCCAAAATGATAACTAAAGGGAGGGCTGAAAGGGGAAAAGTAAACTAGAATATACCTGATTTTGTTACAAATGGAAAAAAAATATACAAAATTCAGAAACACTATACCAAAGATTACTGGAAATTAAGGTAATAGTCCAGCAATCCAGGCCAACTTAATTATGCTAGAGAAAAGAAATCTAGAAATCAAATTGTTTGGCCATCCTTATCAGATTAAATGATAATATTCTTTGAATTATATAGAGCAGAAAGATCGAGAAAGTTCCTTTATTGTTTTTATAAATGCAATTATCTTAAAAGACAGATAAATGATAGAAATGCAAGGATAAAGTGCCTGATTCATGACTTTGAAAATCATAGAATATCACCACTCATAAAATATTGATGCTATCATTATACTTGTTAGAAATTATTAGAAAAATGTATGAGAAAATTCAACTTTCCTATGGCAACATTCTGAAAATGGCCAGGTGTTAAACACTTTTAAGCTGAAAAAAATTTAGAGGAAGCATCTTATCTAGGACTCTATCTCTGCCAGACCCATGTGCACCTGCAAATGTACTTACTTCATACTTCACACAAATACAAAAGGTCCAGGAGCCATAGCTTAGGTAAGATCATTATCTTATAGCAAGGGCATGAAGCACAAAAAAAGAAATACACATTCACATCTGTGAATGAGAACTAACAAAGTTTTCCATTTCCAGTTCTATTACCTTGTTAAAGAAGGAAGTTTTTATGCTACTCTGAATGAAGGTGTCAAACATAATGGGAGATTATGGGCCATTTACAATAACTGCATGTCTTAGTGATAGTAACTATATATATAAAAGATAATATGACTAAATGCTTATTATGGTTACCTAAATATACTATATTTTTTTTCAAATTTGAATTGTGTAACTAAAAGTTTAAAATGTACCCCCAAACCATGTATACTCTATTTTCTTTTCTGACAATCTGCATTAGGTCTGGGTCTAGGCTCTCAAAGAAGGAAGGAAAGGACTGGAGGTGAACAACAAGCCTGGAATAAAACTTGAAAAATAGAGCTAAAATCAAGAAAATTAGGAAGGGCTTAAACAAGTGAATTTATATAAATTGAGCACTGACCTATTCCCTTTAAATGTGTACATTTTTTAATAGTTCATTTCGCTTAGCAGAATTCACCTTAGGCAGTAACATAATATCTATGACTTTTTTCCATCCTTGACGAAGTTAAAGGTTAAAAGAATTTTCAGGAAATAATTGTGAGGGTGGATAGGTCCAAGGAGGCTAAGTAACCCAAGATGGTACTCTCTTCAAACAATACATCATATTTAAAAATTTTTAAATTCACATTGACAAAGGTAAATGACTCACCTTACTCTTTACCCCTCACTAATGGAGGAAAGAGGAATAAGACTACAATGGTAAACTTCACTAGTCTTAATAATAGTGATTTAGGTGTTTGTATATACTCATATATATGAAAAAGTGCAACTTAAAAACAAATATCAGGGGCGCCTGGGTGGCTCAGTCCTTAAGTGTCTGCCTTTGGCTCAGGGCATGATCCCGGTGTTCTGGGATCGAGCCCCACATCAGGCTCCTCCACTGGGAGCCTGCTTCTTCCTCTCCCACTCCCCCTGCTTGTGTTCCCTCTCTCACTGGGTGTCTCTCTCTCTCTGTCGAATGAATAAATAAAATCTTTAAAAAAATAAAATAAAAACAAATATCAGATAAAAATGGTTATTTGCTCCAATTTTGCAACAATGGATAAGATCACACAGATGGGATACACTTGATGTCTGAGCAAATGAACTGAAGGGACGTGAAGCAATATGTAGATGAACATCAGTAGTTTTGAGAGTCAATGTGGGTCATTTAATTCTAAAAACCTTACTCTTTCCTCATTAAAGCCTAAAGGAATAGGCTTTAATCTCAGTTAATAATATAACTGTCTCCATATTCAACTTTCTAACCACAATATGCTCATGGTTTGTAATCAGTTCTCTTTAAGAAGCATAATGTAGTTTCTGTGATTTCAGCACAAAACTTTTTAAAGATTTTATTTGTTTGAGAGAGAGAGGGGATGAGCACAGGGGGAGGGAGAGAGAGAAAGAATTTGCAGATGACTCCACTGGCTCAGTGCAAGCCTCCAAGGGGCTCAATCCCACCATTCATGAGATCATGACCTGAGCTGAAACCAAGAGCTGGATGCTTAAACTGACTGAGCCACCCAGGTTCCCCTAATATGGGAAACTTTTTACTGCATACTGAGAATGTCACAAAAATGTGTTAGTAAATACACTTCCTGAAAAAGATAAAAATCTATTTTGTTGATTCCTTCCAAAATTCTTTTCTTTCTAATAAGGTAAGTGTTCACACAGTCTGATCTGCAGCTGAACAAGAAGGGAGAGGTTTTCTCAAATGTCCAACTGACCTTGCCCCTACTAATCAACCCACACATTTTATTTAATTGGCTCCATTCCCTCCACACTTTCTACTGTCATGTGGTCTTGTGAAATATCTCCTGCAAAATACAGTAGATATTACCAAAAGGGTTGTTTGCCTGCATATGAGACAGGATGTAAGTAAAGATCAGTTTATTGACTTGTCAGTCCCTATGACATCCTGTGTGTTTTTCCCTCTTCTAGGCAACCTCTGACAAACTCATACAAAAGGATGAATGGATCTCCCGAACAACAAATCAAGTGTTTCTGAGTTCATCCTGCTGGGACTTTCCAATTCTCAAGAAATTCAAATATTCTTTTTTGCAACCTTCCTTCTTGTCTATGTAGCCTAGTAGGAAACCTCCTCATTGTGATCTCTGTGATAGTTGATAACCATCTTAACTCCCCCATGTATTTCTTTCTGGCAAATTTATCATTTTTTGACTTATGTCTTTCTTCTGCCACAACTCCCAAAGTGATTGCAGACTTCCTTAGAAAACGCAAGACCATCTTCTTGTGGGGCTGCATGGCCCAGATGTTTTTTGTACACTTCTTTGGGGGTGGAGAGATGTCTCTTCTGATAGCTATGGCCATGGATAGGTATGTTGCAATATGCAAACCCTTGCACTATAAGACCATCATGAATCGCAGGGTGCTCATTGTGTTTCTACCGCTCTCGTGGGCAATTTGGTTCACACATACCACAAGCCAGATGGTTTTCACTGCAGGTTTACCTTTCTGTGGTCCTAATGTTGTTGACAGCATTTTCTGTGACCTTCCCCTGGTCATCAAGCCTGCCTGCACAAACACCTATATCCTAGAACTGTTGGTGATTGACAACAGTGGGCTCCTGTCCCTGGTCTGCTTCATTCTCTTGCTCATGTCCTACGTTATCTTGCTGGTCACCATCTGGCAGCACTCCTCCAGTGCATCCTCCAAGGCAGTGTCCACACTATCTGCTCACATCACTGTGGTCACTCTCTTCTTTGGTCCCACTATCTTTATCTATGCTTTCCCATTCAATAGTTGCTCTGTAGATAAGTTTCTGTATTTTACTCTATAATAACCCCCCTCCTTAATCCAATTATTTATACTCTGAGGAATCAGGAAACGAAAACAGCCATTAAGAGACTCAGCAACCAGCATCTTGGTTCCTGGCTCACTTCCTAAGTAATGTCTACAACAACTGATTGTTTGTGGTCTCTGCTATTTGGGGGTTTACAGTCTTACTATTTATTGGAATAATTAAAATGAAAATATTAAATACTATATATTTTCCTCCCTCAAAATCCATGCAATTATTAAGATCAGTTTTACTAAAAATCTAATGGAAAATGTTCACAGCACAGATTCAACACATAAATAAGTGTGCATTAATTACTTCCTTGTCTTAGAATTCAGAGAAACAGGGGTGCCCAGGTGGCTCAGATGATTGAGCATCTGCCTTTGGCTCAGATCATGATCCCAGAGTCCTGGGAATGAGCCCCACATCAGGCTCCATGCTCAGTGGGGAGTGTGCTTCTCCCTCTCCTTCTGCTGTTTCCCTTTGTCTCCCCTCCACTTGTGCTCTCTCTCTCACTCAAATGAGTAAAATCTTTAAAAAAAGAAAGAATTAAAGAAACAACCCTGATGAATGTTTAAAATACATAAGCATATGTCTTACAAAATTTTTATAAAGCTTTAATGGCTCAGTATGGAAAAATAGGTAACTTTAGTAAGATAGCACACTAGATGGTATTTAGTATCAATTTTTATTTCTAGAGTTATATGAAGTAACTTAATAGGTGTTCAAATATCTATCAATATTTGTCAACCGTATGGAACTTCAGAGTGGTCGTGATTTGATTGAGGGTAAGGATACTTTCTCACTATATAGCCTCAATACACTATATATTTAGTAGAAGGTAAAAATATGCCTAAAAGTAAATATTTCCAACATATCTTTGAGTACTCAAATAATTTTCACAGAATCAATATCAACTGAAATATTAGAGATTAAAAACATGAACTGCTCAGTGCAGCTTGCTTTACCAGATCACATGGACACACAATGCTTTTTCAACTGAATTCCATCATTTGTGAAACATTAAAAAAATATTTACTAGGTACCAACCACTGTATCTATCACATGGTTATAGATACAGACCTGGTCCCTGTTCCAGAGACAGTAACCAAGGGGAGGGATCTATGTTAGGCATGGTGGTCTCAGAAGATCACTTTAAGGGGAGACATTTATACTAACACATTAAGAAAGCTCTAGAATTAGACATTTAAGCAGGGAAAAGAGTATTCCAGGCAAGAGGCCAGTGTACCTAGACATTGTTAAGTGAGAAAGAGTTTGTGTTAGTATTAAAGAGAGGCCTTGGTGAAGGAGATTGGTCAATAAAAGGGAGAAGATCTATGCTGAGACTTTGTAGAAAGGAAAGGACCAGAGTTTCAGACTAGTGTATTCCTTTTTATTGTCAATATAAAGCCATTAATGTGTTTTGATAAAGGGAAAGATGGGATCCCATATATTACAGTTTGGTATAGCTCTGTCCACTTAAATAGAGAACATAATGTAGCAAAAGTAAAAGCAGAGGAAATAGTGGACTATTCCAGATAGTAAGCCTGAATTTATTAAATAATACAATAATATTGAATAAAACAATATTTAAATATTAAATAATAGTAATAATACATAAGTTTGTGAAAACTGCAAAGACTTTCAAAGGCAAATTGAAAACCTAAAATTATTTGAACATCTTGGGGATCATCTCTTTTGATGTCTTTTTAAACTTTTTTAAATGTCTCAGTTTAAAAAACATTTTAATATTTTTTTGCTTTTTTATTATGAAATTTTTTGAGTATAGTTGAAATACATATTACGTTAGTTCAGGTATACAACGTTGTGATTTGAGAAATTTATACATTATACTATGCTCACCGGAAGTGTAGCTCCATCTGTCATCATAAAAATTATTATAATATTACTGACTATATTCCTTATGCTGTGTTTCTTATTCCTGTGACTTATTCTTTCCCTAACTATATGCTTGTATCTTCCACTCACCTTTACCTATTTTGCCCATTTCCCCACCTGCCTCACCCCTGTCAACCATCAGTTTTTCTCTGTATTTATATGTCTAATTCTGCTTTTTTGTTTTTTAATTCATTTTTTAGATTCCACATATAAGTGAAATTATATGGTATTTGTCTCGGTCTGACTCATTTCACTTAACATAATACCCTCTAGGTCCATTCGTGCTGTTGCAAATAGCAAGAATTCATTCTCTTTTATGGCTGAGTAATATTCCATTATCTATCTATCTATCTATCTATCTATCTATCTATCTATCTATCATCTATCTATCTATCATCTATCTATCTATCTATCATCTATCTATCTATATCTGTATCTATATTTATATACCATATCTTCCTTATCCATTCATCTAGTAATGGACACTGGTTGCTTCCATATCTTGGCTGTTGCAAATAATGTTGCAATACATGTAGGGGTGTATATATCTTTTCATATCAGAGCTTTCACTTTCTTTGGTTAAATAACAAGCAGTGGAATTACTGGATCATATTGTAATTCTACTTTTAATTTTTTGACAAATCTCCATACTGTTTTCCACAGTGGCTATACCAATTACAGTTCCACCAAGAGAGCACAACTTTAAGTCCTCACCAACACTTATAATGTCTTGTCTTTTTGATTCTAGCCATTCTGACAAGTGCAAGGTGACACATCATTGTGGTTTTGATTTGCATTTCCCTGATGATTAATTATTTCAGGCATCTTTGTATGAGCCTGTTAATGATTTTTCTTTGGAAAAATGTGTATTCAGGTCCTTTGCCTATTTTTAATGGGATTGTTTGGTTTTTTTGGTGTTGAGCTGTAGAAATTCTTATATATTTTGGATATTAACCCCTTCTTGGATCTATCACTCCCAAATATTCAGTAGGTTACCTTTTTGTATTGCTGATGGTGTCATTTGCTGTGAAAAACTTTACTATATAAAACTTACATATTTTCCCACCTTATCCCCTTTTTAAGTATATTTGCCCTACTTTGATTTGGCCTAGACCATGTGTTCCTAACAGTTCAGCTTTCTTCTAAAAAATTCTATGTGTACCCATCCTTACCAACTGGTTTCGGTAATCAGGTCAGAGTTCCCAATATTGTTCTAATATTATCTTTCTGATTTGTATATTTAAGAATCTTCTTCTTGCAAACATCTCTTCAAATGCCACACAAACCATGGTATATGTTTCCTCACCATAAATATTGTTTTTATTTTATTTTTTTATTTATTTGATGGAGAGAGAGAGAGTGCAGGAGTTGGGAGGGAACTGGCAGAGCTAGACAGGGAGGGAGAGGCAGACTCCATGCTGAGTGGGGAGCCCAATATGGGGCTGAATCCTAGGACCCTGGGATCATGACCTGAGTTGAAGGCAGACGCTTCACTGACTGAGCCACCCAAGCACCCCATCCATAAATATTTTTAAAAGGTTTATTTTTCATGGCAATTCTACTTGCTAGTGGCTATATAAGGAACCAAATTTTAAAAAAATTCTGGGGTTCAATTAAAAAGTATGAGAAATCTATTAACAATGTCTGCTATGGGCTTTGGAAATGAATGTGGCACCACATTTATCATGTATTTACTACCCTCACTTTCTTGTAACCTTTTCAAGAGGATTTTAATCAAAGCAACATGGAAAAGTCATATATAAGAGTAAATACAGAAAAATTTCTGCAGCATATGAACTCATCTGCAATCATATACTGTTATGCTGTTAGCTTTCAGAATTTTACTTGCTTAACTGCATTGTTTTATAAAGTTTTGCTACACATCTTTCTTAATATTTTTGAGTCATCACAAAGTTCTATAGAATTATAAAGGGCTAACAGAATTCTGTACCTTTAGAATGGTTGATTGCAAAAACCCACTAAGTAATCATTTATTGATTACCATTACTCATTTATTGATTACCATGGTGAAAGACTCCCCTGCTTGCTCGCTCAAGTTCTCTGCTCTCTCTCTCTTCCCTTTACATGATAAAAGGAGATTTGTCTCTGTTAAAAACCTGTCTATACCATGAAGTTCCTTCTATGCCTTGTTCAGTGGGCGCTATTCTAATTTTACTTGAAAAAATGCATTCAATTATCAAATTCATCATAAATATCCAGACTGATGTAATCAAATTGATAGAGTTATAATTTCCTCAAGTCTATCATCTATAATAGATCCATTTTCTATAAATGTGCTCATCACCGCCCAACCAAAACACTTGAGTTAGTGCAAAGCACTTACTAGAGAAAGTTCACACGGCTGATACTCTTGGTGAATTCACAATCCACTTAAATAAGGAGAGAGCAAGTCCCTGTTCTGAACTCGAGGGAACACTAGCATGTTTATTTTAATAATTCCCTTTGGGGGTTGACCACCAGTCAGCACCTTATGTATATGATTCTTGTCTTTTGTTTTCACCTGTAGATGACTGTCATATATATTCAAGAGGGTAAAAAAAGATAAACAATATATATACAGGATGTCACAGTGTCTGCGTCTTTGAAGAGACCACTCCTCAGCTAGAACCGGTAGGTTTAAATATCAGTATTAATAACAAACTGCAACTGTACACTTCAATAAAAGAAATCTCAAGCTGTCATAATGAATGATTCCACCTATCATAACAGAATTGGTTCCATCTATCTGCTGGATATATTTTATGAAGGGGCTTATAAATTTTCAAATGAGGCTAAATTAATAAATATAAATTTTGCTTTTAATTTTCCAATTTTACAAATTAAACTAAAAAATTACTTTCATAATTCTCAAGATTCTCTCCTGTTAGTATTTTGAGACTGAGGACTGCATAGTTCAAAGCTATGCATAACCAGTATGTAGACTCAATTACTGCATGAAATGTATACCAATGATAATATTAAATCTTAATAATGAAGACAACTAAGTAATTATACAATTTATATTTCATAGAGAAAAATGTTTTCATTAACACTGTCTTGTTTACCAAGTCTTCCATAGTAAAATTCTTCTGTGGTTCTTACTGATTTGAGTATCCTTACATCATCAGAAAATGAGATAATGCTAAAGATAGAATTATGTGAATGCACATAATAAGAGCAATATGTAGTCAATGAAACACACGATATATTCCATATATGTTACCCTGGGGTCTCATAACAATATGTGAGGTAGTAGTGTAGGTATCATTTCATTTTTATGGAAAAGTAAATCAATGTTCAAAAGTTAAGAGTACATTTCCCTAGTAAATGCTGAGGCCAGGACTAGAATTTAAATCTTCATTCTTGATTCAGTTTTTTTTTTTAATTCTGATAGTTAAGCTAAACAATAACCTCTGAATATTTCATTAACTATTAAGCCAAAAAAATGGAAATTCAGAGTAGATTTTCCACACTCTGTTTTGGTGCTTCAGGACTAAACGTGGTTTAAGTATGTGCTTCTATGACTGCATATGTATGAGTCTGGATCTGTGTGTTTGGTGTACTCACTAACAGTGTTGTTTTTTTTTTTTAAAGGAAGGAAAGAAAGGAAAAAACAAAAACAAAAACAAAACAAAACAAAAGAAAAAACCTGGGACCAAAAGACCTAAATCAAAATGAAAAGTAGATAAAAGTTAGCCAACAGTATCAGGTCAATGTGGAAACACGTACAGAGTACAAGTGTCAAGGACGTATGAGCCAAGGTAAGAGTTGAGTCAGTCTGCACACAAGTGTGATACTGTGTCAGAGGAAAGCACTGGGTACAAAGATGATAAGCATTTAGGAGCCAAGGAAACATAAAAACTATTAGTCAAATATTTGTTGGTTGTTCAGAGACCATCTATATACACAACGTAAAGGAACAAGAAAGAAAATTCTAGTCAAGAACACGGCAACAATAGATTCAGGAAAACAGGCAAAAAGGCTCAACAGTGGAGGTCACGAGTTTTGTTCAGAAATCAAAGTATTAGATACACAGCACTATTCAGAAGAAGGAGGAAGAGGACAAGGAGATGAGAGGAGGAATGAAGAAAGAAGAATAAAAGAAATAAGGAAGGAAGAAAGTATAAAAGAAGGAAGAGAAGGAGTGAGGAAGGAAAAAAGGGAGGGAGAGAGAAAGAGAGAGAAAGAAGTAAAGAAAGAAACCTGGACACTGAGAAACATTTATGGTCTTGTCCAGAAACTTCCTAGGAAGGTTGTTTTATTATAATTTATTATAATAAGGAATAAGTGAAATCATTGGTGCACCTCTTTAGGATAAAAGAGAGGGGAGGGACGCCTTGGTGGCTCAGTTGGTTAACGTCTGCCTTGGGCTCAGTTCAGGATCCCCAGGTTCTGGGATCGAGTCCTGCATCAGGCTCCTTGCTGAGCAGGGAGCCTGTGTCTGTGATAGCTCTTTCTCTCTCTCTCTCTTTCCCTCTAACAAATAAATAATAGATAATAAAATCTTTAAAAGGAGAGAGAGAGGGGTGATAATACAGTATAGCTGATAGAGAAATTATGCTAAAGCAATTTGCTGAAAAATATAACAATTTCCGTGCACCTGAGTATTTTAAATTAGGGAGAGAGAAAGAGGCAAAAATCAAATACAAGTCACCAGCACCACAGAGTTACACAACTATACTACTACTCAATTGAACTAAATCATTTGACTAAGGGTCATTTGGCTCTTTTACATATGGTTCATAAACACAAACTCATGAGAGAAACAGCAGATCACTGTGGAGATGCACTCTATGCCTGCAAACTGTGTTTACAAAATTTTACAATGACTTTCTTATCTTTTGTGCCTTTCTGGCTGAAAATAAATTTGGTAATGTGAATGTTGCTTGAATTAATAAATTAAATGTATTTTTCTGAAATGTTCATTTTTTTTCACAGAAAGGAATTTTATAGGAATCAAATACTTTCTATATGTCTATAGCTTCAAAACTATCACAGGTTAAATTACCACTTTTTCCAGATTTTCTACATTTTAATGACTTTCTGAAAACCCCTACATAGAGCAGATGGATATAATGAATAGCTCAACATCTGAGTTTGTATTGTTAGGACTCACCAACACTCGGGAACTTGAGATTTTCTTTTTTTATATATATTTTTGTTGGCCTATGCAGCAATTGTGGCAGGAAACCTCATCATGGTCACCGTAACCTTTGACTCACTTCTGTACTCTACGCCAATGTACTTCCTCCTTGGAAATCTCTCCTTCCTCGATATGTCGATTTCCACAATCACAACCCCTAAGATGGTCACAGATTTCCTCAGGGAGAATAAAACTATTTTTTTTGTGGGGCTGTATGGCTCAGATGTTCTTCCTCCACCTTTTAGGCGGCGGTGAGATGACTCTTCTCATAGTCATGGCTGTTGATCTGGTACATTGCAATATGCAAACCTCTTCATTACACATCCATCATGAATCGCTGGGTCCTCGTGGGCTCTGTGCTGCTATCATGGGCTGTCAGTTTTTGTGCATACCATGAGCCAGATGGTTTTTACTATCACCTTACCTTTCTGTGGCCCCAATAGAGTGGACAATATTTTTGTGACCTTCCTTTAGTTCTAAAACTTGCCTGCACGGAAACCTATGTTCTGGAGTTACTGGTAATTGCTGACAGTGGTCTGCTGTCTTTCATCTGCTTCATACTCCTGCTCATTTCCTACACTGTCATTCTGGTAAGTGTCTGACTCTCCAAGGCTCTGCCCACACTGTCTGCTCACATTACTGTGGTCACCCTGTTCTTTGGACCATGCATCTTCATTTATGCTTGGCCATTCAGTAGCTTTTCAGTGGTTAAATTTCTTTCTGTGTTTTACTCGGTGATCACACCCTTACTGAACTCCATTATTTACACTCCGAGGAACCAGTAAATGAAAGAAGCCATGAATAGACTGAGGACCCAACACATCAGATCCAGACAGACCTTCTAGGCAACAATCATAATGATGAAGCTTTTTAGTGTAAAATCCATGTATGATACATCTCAGAATAAGTTGATATTAATTCATTTTGTTTGTAGATTTTTTTAAATATTCATAATACATATTGAAATTGTCAAATGTTCCATCATTACACTTCTATAACATGTTCAGTTTTATTGGAGAATAATTATTTTAATTAAAATTCAATTCAGTCAGGGTTAATACTTTTTAATGTAATAAAGAAGTAAATAGAAAAAAACTGACTCACTAACTATAGTTGGAAACCAAGAAATGCCCAGGATTAAGTTTCAGTAAATAAAGAGGAATCAAAAAGGAATTTATCTATTTTTAATTCAGAATTAGGGAACTTTCAACTAAATTCTCTAGTTGACTAAATGTGCGTATAATTATATGAACTCTTGTAAACTCCTAAACACACATACACAAACTCACAGTTTTGTGGATCCTAATATGTGTAAGAATTATCTTTTAACAAGGCAAACAGGCCAGTTTCTGTAAGTAGATAGATCTAAGTATCGTTTACTCACAAAAAACACATTTCTTTCTCTAAAAAATAGAAATTCCACCTGACATATATGCTACACTCAGCTCATTCTACCTCACTCTTTCCTTCATGTTCGTATACATATTTGTTCTCATGTATCTCTCAAGAATCAAGTAAGAGCATTACTATTATGTTAATTCGCATGGACAAGGGAAAATGAAGAGGCACCTATACATTCCTGGCAATCACATCACAAGAAAATAGGAAGTATTCAAGCTGCCTACCTTGTATAAAGTGTATTCAATTAAAATGTTTCATCTGTGGTTCATGGGTATGAGAATAAAAAGACATTGTATGGCCTCTTTGATGTGCCCTCTTCTCTCCCACACACTCAGGAACATTTTTGCAGGCTTTTATCCAGTACTTTTTCATCATTGCCTCTTATATGTGTAATATACTAATTACAGACTAAAGGGTGCTTTAAAGATGTATTCTTAGCCATATGTGCATGACATATTTTAGACTCAAATTTTATTTTAAAAAACACATTGAAGAGGATAGCAACTGGGTCCCTAAGGATCATTGGGCATATATATATATATATATATATATTTCTTATGAATTCAATCATAAAATTAAGTATAGACATTAAGTATAGACATTGATATAACATGTAGCTTTACCAAATTTCTAACATTTTGCCACATTTATTTCAGATTCTTTTACTACAAAAATGTATTATAAGATATAATAAAGACTCAAAACAGAGATAGAGACAGCCAGCGAGAGAGGGAACACAAGCAGGGGGAGTGGGAGAGGAAGAAGCAGGCTCATAGCAGAGGAGCCTGATGTGGGGCTCGATCCCATAACGCCGGGATCACGCCCTGAGCCGAAGGCAGATGCTTAACCGCTGTGCCACCCAGGCGTCCCTAACTGCTTCTCTTTGTTAAAANAAGACTCCTAAGCAACCAGCTGCATCTAGTTATTTTATTGTAGCAAAGAACATCAATGTCAACTCCATTATTATTCCTTTGCATGTTTTTAAGTTTTCCCTCATTTTTCATATATTGTGTATAAAAACATTTTGCACGTTTTTAACTTGATATAAATGGAATCTATATAAATGTTATTATTCCAAAATTTATTCTTTTACTCAGCTTAATGTTTTAATGACTTACCTATTTAAATATATGCTTCTCTGGGTTCATTTTTTATTGTGGTTAAAACCATATAACATTTTAAACATTTTTAAGTATACAGTAGTGTTAACTATGTGCACCTTGTTGTGCAACAGATTTCTAGAATTTTTCATCTTGCAAAACTAAAATTCTATCCTCCTTTACAAAAAACTCCCCTTTCCACCTCTTATTAGCTCCTGGCAATCACCATTCCACCTTCTGTTTCTAAGGCTTTGACTACTTGAGATTTATATAACTGAATTATGCAGTATTTGTCACTTTGTGACTGGCTTATTTCACTTAGCATAATGTCTTCAAATTTTAACCATATTGTAGCCTGTGACAGGATTTTTTCTTTTTTAAGGCTGAATATTAGTCCATGTTAGGTATATACCACATTTTCTTTATTCATTCATCCACTGATGGAGGTTGCTTCCTCCTCTTAGCTATTGTGAATAATGCTGCAATGAACATAGGTGTGTAAACATGTCTTCAAGATCCTGTTTTTAATTCTTTTAGAGATATACCCAGAAGTCAGATTGGTGTAGCATATGGGGATTCTGTTTTTAATTTTTTGAGGAACCTCCCTAGATTTCCAGAGCAGCTGCACCATTTACGTTCCTACTAATGGTGCAAAAGTTTCCAATTCTTCCACATCTCCACATCCCTGCCAGCACCCATTATTTTCTGGGTTCTTCCTAGTTTTTGTTTTTGTTTTGATAGTGGCCACCCTAACACGTGTGGTTTTGATTTGCATTTCCCTGATAATGAGTGATGTTGGGCATTTTTTCATATACTTGTGGGTTATTTGTGTATTTTTCTTGGATAAATGTCTATTCAAGTCCTTTGCCCATTAAACTGTTGGTTTTTGTTGTTAAATTATAGAAGTTCTTTATAGATTCTGGATATTAACTCTTCTTATTATAATTTATTTGAATATAGTTGACACACAATGTTACATTAATTTCAGGTGTAAAATGCAGTGATTCAACAAGTCTATACATATATATGCTATGCTCACCACAAGTATAGTTGCCATCTGTCACCATATAGTCCTATCACAATATCATTGACTATATTCCTTATGCTATACCTTTCATCCTTGTGACTTATTCATTCCAAAACTGAAGGTCTGTATCTCTCACTCCCCTTTGCCCATTTTGCCCAACCTCCAATATCCTTCCCTCTGGCAAACATTGGTTTGTTCTCTGTATTTATAGGCCTGATTCTGCTTTTTGTTTGTTTATTCATTTATTTTTCAATATTAACTGTTCATCAAATGTATGATTTGCAAATATTTTCTTCCTTGCCTTTTCACAATATTTATTATATGAATTGAAAATATCTTCTCTCTTATAGATTATAAAACTTTGTGCTGTTTATAAATACACAAAATTTAAAATAGTTACATTTAATTATCTTTTCCTTTAGGTTTGTGATTTTGTCTCTACACCTTTACAACTGATTGCCCAAAATATTCTGTCTTCTCTTTTTTTTATATAATTTTAAGCTTTTTTCTTTTATCACATTTAGTTATTTAATCCAACTGGAAGTTAAATTTTGTATTGGTATCTGATAGGAATCTAATTTATTTTTATATGGACATAAACAGGCATTCAAATACCATCTACTGAAAAGCTTTTCCCTAATGATTGAAATGTCACCTTTGCTATATATCAAGAATCCCCCATTATATGCTTGGGTCTGTTTCTGGCCTCGGTCAATACTTTCACTGGTCATTTCCACTACACTGTCTTAAACAGAGTTGTTATTTGTCAGAGTGAATCTGCAATCTCAAATGCTCTACTTTAAGTATATCCCAGTTCTTGTCAATTAACTCTTCCAGATGATTGTAGGATAAGTTGTCAAATTCTACAAAAACAAATTTAGAATAGCAATTGAAATAATAATTTATAAATTAATTTATAAATAAAATAATTCATCAATGCAGCATATCTTTTTATTTTGTTACATTTCATTTTATACTATTTAGTGATATTTTAGTAGGTTATATTGCTTTTGGCTAAAACCACCAGTACAATGCTAAAGGGAAGGCATTTTCCCCCCTGAATTTATAAGTGTTTGCTTCTAAAATAATATCATTTAAAATTAAGATATGTTCTTTTATTAATTTCTAATCTTTTTAAAATTGTAAGTGATTGCTGAATTTATAAAAAGTTTATGCACACTTTGAGATAATTGTATCAGTTTCATTTAATCTGTTATACTAGCGGATTAACTTAATATTGTCAACATTTCCATGAATTTGTAGTTTAAACTCCAGTTTGTAATAATACAGTTTTTCTTTTGCCTTTCATCTTTCCAGGTTTAATTTACTAGTTGTTTTCCTTTTGGTTTGTTTTAGAGTTGTTCTTTGTACAACTTTCTCTCTTTTCCTATTGTCTAAAACAATTTAAAATGCAGTAACGACAGCTTATTTTTAAAAGTTGAGTATAAGCCCCTCCACTTATCACCATCTTTTTGACACTGAAGCTTGCTCACTTTTCAGGGAAAGCTTCAGCATCATCTTCTGAGAGAAGCCTTCCCTAACCCTCCAAACTGGACTAGGACCCTCTGTTGTATTATTCCAAAGCAGCCTGGCATGCTGTTTGTAGTGGTTGTCAGACCATAATATTTTAATCAAATGCTTGCATCTATCTATATTTCCCATTAGGACATAAAGAAAGCATGAAGTCAAGGCCCATGTCTATCTTACTCACTGGAATATCCCTAGTGGGTGTCTGCCATAAAGCAGTTACTTACTAAACACTGCATGACTGACTGACTGATTAGATTGCAGGCATCGCTGACATACCTTGTCAGATACATAAGCTCTTTCTTCTTTGTAATTTTTTTAAAGATTTTATTTATTTATTTGACAGAGACAGCCAGCGAGAGAGGGAACACAAGCAGGGGGAGTGGGAGAGGAAGAAGCAGGCTCCCAGCGGAGGAGCCTGATGTGGGGCTTGATGCCAGAATGCTGGGATCACGCCCTGAGCTGAAGGCAGACTCTTAACGACTGTACCACCCAGGTGCCCCTTCTTTGCAATTTTTAAGAGAAATTATTAGCTGAACATTTGCGAGACACTGTGCTTCATGACAGGCCTTAATTAATTGCTTCTTTATATCATGCAGGCAAGAAAAGATTTAGAACACCAGACATTTATCAGTCATTTTTTCCCCTACTTTTCCTGTGGTAACCATTTTGTAGCATTGACATAAAAACAATGCTTCAGTTTATTGTGCATTAGAGTGTGTTTATATTCATCTCTTCTTCCTAAATTAATTCTTGACTGCAATTCTTTCATTCTAAATGTATTTATTTCCCTTTAAATATATCAATTTCTTTATGAAATAGGAACTGTTATTTTATGAATCTAGGTGCTTTAATTTACAAAAATGCCATTCTATTTTATTTTCCTCTGAATACAATTCATATAATTTTATACAAGAGAGCTCATTACTTCAAAGCACTGCTATTATTCAACAGTACGAATAAACTTACTTTACTTCCTATTCACCAAATGACGGACAGCTAAACTGCTTATGATTTCTTATTTCCATAAATGATTTCATTATTAATATTTGTCCAACAGCCCTATGTAGGTATAAGAATTTCTCTAAGATAAACACCCAGAAGAGAAAAAAACTGGATAATAAAGCATTTACCCACATAATTTCACTAAATATTACAGACTGCTTTCCAGAATGACTCTAATTCCAAGTACAGAGCAAGAGTTCCTATTGCTCACATCCCCTCTACAAAGTTAGCATAACTTGCCCTTCTAATTTTTTGTTTCCACATAAAATAACATCTTGTTTCTTTAATTTGCCATTTTTTCTGATTATCAGTGAATTTGGCACCCCTCTCATACCTACTAGCTATTCAAGCTTTTCTATGAACTACTCTTTTAAGACTTGGACCACTTAAAATAAGATTTCTGTGCTTTTCTTGGTGATTTGTGTGCTGTACTTCTGTTCTAGTAACAGAGATGTTTGTTTAAATGCTAATTTAAATGACTTAAAATAAATAAAATTAATATTAAATTGAAGACTCACTCGGATTCAGGTGTTTAATAGCTGTATGTATATAGTGGCTACCATATAGGACAAGATAGATATAAACCATTTTCATCATCATAGAAACTTCTACTGGGTAGCAGTGATCTAGATATTAACCCTTGTCAATTTAATATATTACAAATATTTCTTTTGAATTTGTTATTTATTACTTTTGTCTCTAGTTTTCCTGACTGAACAAAAATTTGTGTTCTGAAATTTATTAAAGGTTTCCCTTTTTATTCATTTTAAAAGATCTGATTATAAAATGTTCAACAATATGCTACACAGATATTCCTCAATATTTTCTTCTATTATTACCATATCATATTTTTGACATTTTGTGGTTAAATATTTCTGGAGCCCACCTTTGCATATTTGAAAGGTAGGGACCCAACTTTATTCTTCTTCTCTTAGTTAACCACTAGCCTCAGCAGCAACTACAAATTAATCTGTCCTTTTTCCACTGTTCTACTTGCTTGTAACATAAGTGTGTGTGTGTGTATAAATGTATATCATATATATGTGTATATATAAAAATGTATATCACAAATGTATATAATCACAAAATAAGTATCTCATATATGCATATACTTAAATGTGTGCATGTATTTCAGAACTTATATGTATGCATATACACATAGATGGTCTGAGTTTTCTACTCAGTTCCATTTATTTGTCTTTTATTTTACCATTACCTTATTATTTTTCATGCTATCACTTCATATATGGTTTAATATCTAGTTGATGTGTTCACCTGTTTTGTTATTCTATTCAAAGTTCACTTAGCAAACCATGAACCTTTATTTATGTATGTTTCACTGTCAGTTTTTTTTTAAGCAGTCAAGTTTTTAGTAGAATACATGTATTTAGGACAACACTGATGTTTTTGCCATGTTTTGTCATTTCATTCATGACTATGATATGTACTTCCATTTAATCAAATTGTAATTCATATCTTCTTTTTTTTTCTAGGCAAAGAACTTTATTAACCTTGTTTCAAACTTTATTCCCAGGCTTCTTCAGCTTAATTAGCTGCAAAGAATGAATTGTGTATAAGCAAAAACTGAAAAGAGCGGCAGTGTCCAAAGGGCTTGGGCTTAAAAATATTAGAGATCTAGATTTTATCAGATCCATGAACGAAATTTTAAAAAGCAGTCATAATATAAAATAGCAGCTCCCAGTAACTTCTTCAAGGTTTTTCTTCTTCAGAAGTTGACTCAATTCAGTTTGCTTCATTCTTGGAAGCTTCATCAGAATTCTCCACAAGATCTGGAACTTCACCATCGTCATCCTCTCTGGTAGCAAGTGGTGCTTTTCCATCCACAGATTGGGCAGAGCTTCAGCCAGTCTCCGTAAACTAGTCAGACTGTCTGCACCAAGTGGGTTTAAGATACTGGGTAACTTTTCCGTCAGCTGCTTTGTCTCAGCATGGCCTGAAATGGTGAAAGTGTTCGTGGCGAGCGATGCCTGAACTTTGGGGTCATTAAAATGGATCACGGTTCCTTGGTTTGGGAACATGTTCACTTCTTCAATACCAGAGATATTGTTTACCCCTAACTTCTTTAAGGAGAACTGAAGTTTTTTATCATCTGCTGTAGCCGTTCTATGAACCACCTTCTTCTTTCGGTGAGCAGTTCCTTTCCCACCAATGCGCACTTGTGCTTGCAGTTTGGCGAGTTTCTCCTGGTTCATGATAGTTTCTTTCATCTTGTTGGAGCGGAAATGGGACCTTGGGGGAAATAGGGTTGGCGCTCAGGGGGTCTGGTGCGGACCAGCTGAGATGAGGTGCACGCACGTGGGGACGCAAGATGGCAGCTAGAGGGAGGCCGGAAGTGATGCCCAATTTGTAATTCATATCTTTTTTTTTTTTGGTTGCAGCAAAAGCAGGTCTTTTTTTTTAATTTTTAATTTTTTTATTTTAATGTTTTTTTTATTATGTTAGTCACCATGCAGTACATCCTGGTTTTTGATGTAAAGTTCATATCTTCTAACACAGGTTTTTAAATTTTCTCCATAATATCATTATTTTTAACTTGCAAATATCACTTTGTCTCGTTTAGTTGTTGTAGGTAAACTTGTTTCTGCTATAATATTAATAATATTTAATACTGGTTTATATGTAGATGTAAAGATAATATAGGTATACAAAATAATATATTTGTGTAAATATATGTATATACATAAGGTATATAGATATGTACATAATTGAATTATACATGTGTGTAGATATAATTACATATAATACATATCCATATGTATATAATACACAGGAATATATGTATTATATATACACATATTATTTTAATTCTGAGCCTTGAGTAAGTTATACACATAATGCTCTTCTACCTCAGTGTATTTCCTAAAACAATGTAATTTTTAAACTTGGAAATCAACATTAACATGATATGGATATCTAATCTACCAACCTTATTCAATTGTTTGCCAGTTATGTGAATAAATCCTTTCAGAAAAGAAAGTCTCTAGTCCAGAAGCAATCCAGGATCACAAGTTGTATTTCATTACCATGACTCTTTTTTTTTTACATTTATTCTTCAACAATTCCTCAATCTTTCTTTAATTTTCATGCCACTCACTGCTTACAGGTAACCAATCTCATTGTTTAATGATTTTTTCCTATGTTTCATTTTTCATAAATGTGCAAATATTTTCCTTTTTGCTTGCTTCCTGTAGACATTATGCTAGTCTTTCCTTTAACACTGTATCCTGGAAATATCACGTCATATGACTGCCATATACGGTCATAAAGATCTTCCCCATTCTTCATCACAGCTGTGTGTCTCAAATGTTCTAATAAATATATGAAAAAAAGTAGAAAAGCAACACAATTCACATGTTCTCTGGCAGCTTATCATACACCCTAGCAAACCCTTATCTGCCTCGGACTGAACTATTCATGTCACATCAGTGCTACCATATGCTTCACCAGGATATTCTCAAAAGTTTTATTCTAGTTTCTCAGATCATTCACTTTCTTTCCATATCTGTGTCACCACTGAGTTGGACCTCAGTTAAAGTGTCTATATCGCCTAAAGCTGGTTGCCAACATGTCAAGAATGTCATTTTGTTTTCATAATTATAACAACATTTTGTATGAATTAATTCCTCATTCTCTGCTGGTGAGGTTTGATTCTGTAATTGATTCAAAGTTCAAACACTGAAAAACTACTTTCCACCTCTCCCATCCCCTTGTAGGATGCTCAGGCAAAGAGGGATTGAACTACATTTAAATTCTGTGGAATTAACATGATCACAGCTTCCCTGGGGTAAGGAGGTGACATATTTCTGCTTTTATATCTGAGGTCATTGCAAATGATTTATATGTAGAGACTTCTATGTTTCGTGGCTTCTTAAAAAGCTTTGAACACCTTCGCCTTTGGTAATTCCGTTAGAATAACAGTGCCTTGCCAATAAAAGATTTTCTAAAAAAAAGACATTTTCAAACCACACCCAGTGCCAAGGTGCAGGTACAGGACTTACATTCCATCCATCTGGCATTTCCATCTGTGGGAGAGTTTTATTTGAAAATGAGTCATATACATAATAAGGCTGGAAATAGTCACTTTGCTGGTACCAGTGGCAATAAAATATGCTTAATCTGGTTATTTTAAAACACCAAATTTAAAACAATTACTGGCCTCACAGCCACCTGAAGACAAGAGAAGAAAAAAAGCAACCAGCTCTAAAAATCTCTCTAATTGCCACAGTGGATCTCACCTCATCTGTCCTATTAAAACTACCGTTGATTCTAAAAGATGAAACCATTACAAAATTTTCTTTGTGAAGCATTATTCCCTCAAGAGAAAGAATTCCCATTAAAATCATCTACTGAGGATTCCTGGAATTTTCCAGCACTTACCGGTGTTAGCTAATACTAACAGAAACTATATTAGGAAGTCCCTAGGTTGGAGTTTATACACCTTAGTGATTCATTCCTTCTCACCTATGAATTCAGAGGACTCCTGGCCATCCTTCCCATCTGAACACACTGCCTGTAGCTGCTTCTGAACTGGTAAGCTTATGAGATGTTGCAAACATAATAAAGTCCATCCATCTGCCTGTTAGGCTCACACAAAATAGCAAATGTTAGCTGAGCTTGTTATAAACACTAGTGAAAGGCACAATCTCAGGTTTGGGGAAATGATTCAGAGATTCTGGAAAATGAGCCAGAAAGAAAGTTTCACTCAGAGTTATGAAAATTAAGTGAGATCATTTATGTGAAGTTCCTAAAAATCTAATCTGGCAAATAGCAGAAACTCAATAAGTGACTGCATTTATTGTCATCGAGGAAAGATTTTTCTGCCAGGCACTGTGCTACATGCTAAGATGACAATAAATAAATGTTAAAAATTCATAATCTTGGAAGACATAAGTCTATAAAAATAACTACATCACTAGTTAAAAAGGCAAATAGTTACCATGAGGGCACAGAGAAAAGAAGCATTAATTCTTACTTGGCTTGTTAGGAAATGATCCACAGAGAATCTACTCTTTGATGTAGGCATTAAGGACAAATAAAAGTGAGAAAATCAAGAGGATTCATTTATGTAGATGCATTTATTTCTTCTTGATACGGAGTTAAATTTCCTGGCATCATCCTTTCTAGAAGCCTTTGCAGAGTGAGGCTGCATCTAAACTATTAAAACATACAGCCAACTCTCAATAACCCAAGGTAATTTAAGAAAACCTAAGCATTTTCCATCCAAACAGGTAGCTGCATGTGGGGTTTTCGTTGGTGTAGTTGCTTCAGCTCTACCAGTTCCAATAAAGAAATTGCCAGAGCTATATTGCTGATCTTGGACTATTTTTTGTGAGGCTGGGAAGAATAAAGAAGAGCCTAGAAAGTATAAAAATATGCTAGACAAGAAATACAGACCTGCCCTGAACTACTCTTAGAACCTGCATACACACCAGAAATGAGATCACTTGGGATCAGCTTTATTCCAGTGACCTCACCCATAATTACTACTACTTCTCCAAGCCTGGCCTCCCTTTTTTGTGTGTGATCTTCTCAACAGACCTGTCCAATTCCTTTCCCCAATGGGAAGAGCAAAAATTCATTACCCACATTCTCTTCATAATATATGGGGCTAGAAAACAATAGAAATGGGGCTCTGGAAAGACTGGCTAGGTCAAAATAAAGCAAAGAAATTAGACCTTACCATTTCTCTGAGGAGGAAAAGAATGGGAGTCAATAAAAGAGCACCATAGGATTGATGGTTGTGTGGGCTTCGGGGAAGCAGAGAGGGAGCAGTTACTGGGAGTGGAGAAGTCCTAGTGAGGAAAGGGATTGAGCAATCCCGAAAGCTGACAAGTGTTAGTTTCTTCTCCTGAAACTATTAATTCAGAAATAAACTGTTAATTCCTACATTTAAAAATAAAACACTATAGCACATGGAAGCATACCTTGGAGATATTAGGAGATGGTTCTAGACCACCAAAATATAGCAAACATTGCAATAAAGTGAGTCACATGAATATTTTGCTTTCTCAATGCTTAGGACATCTCAATACTTTGACCTAGCCAGTCTTTCCAGAGCCCCATTTCTATTGTTTTCTAGCCCCATATATTATGAAGGGAAAGTGGGTAATGAATTTTGAATATTGTCTGTTCAGTGTGCAACAGAATTGTATGTAAAGAAAACAATGTATATATCTCAGGTGAAAAAACACTTTATTGCTAAAATTGCTATCATTTGAGCTTTCAGCAAGCTGTAATCTTCATGCTGCTGGAGGGTCTTGCCTCCGTATTGACGGCTGCTGACTGATGAGGGTGGTGGTTGCTGAAGGCTAGGGTTGCTGTGGCAATTTCTTAAAATAATACAATGAAATCTGCCACATTAGTTGAGTCTTCCCTTCACAAATGATTTCTCCGCAGCATGCAATGCTGTTTGACAGCATTTTAGCAACGGCAAAAATTCTTTCAAAACTGAAGCCAATCCTCCCCAACTTTGCTGCCTTATCAATTAAGTTTACGTAATATCATAAACCCTTTTTTTTTCATTTAGAGTCTTCACCATATCTTTACAAGGAGTAGATTTCATCTCAAGAAACCACTGTCTTTGCTCATCTATAAGAGGCAAATATTCATCTGTTGAAGTTTTATTATGAGATTGCAGCAATTTGGTCACATCATCAGATTTCACTTATAATTCTAATTTTTTTTGTTATTTCCACAATATCTACAATTACTTCCCCCACTGAATCTTGAAACCTTCAAAGTCATCCATTAGGGTTGGAATCAGCTTCTTCCAAATCCTTGTTCCTTTTGCTATATTGACCTTTTCCATGAATCATGAATGTTCTTAATTGCATCTAGAATGGTCAATCCTTTCTGGAAGTTTTCAATTGACTTCTCCCAGATCCATCAAAAGAATCACTACCTATGGCAATTACACCCTTATAAAATGTATTTCCTATTTTTTTAAAAGATTTTATTTATTTATTTGACAGAGAGAGAGCACACAAGGAGGCACAGCTGCAGGCAGAGGGAGAGGGAGAAGCAGGTTCCCTGCTCAGCAGGGAGCCCAATATGGGACTTGATCCCAGGACCCTGGGATCCTGACTTGAGCCAAAGGCAGACACTTAACTGACTGAGCCACCCAGGCACACCTAAAATGTATTTCTTAAATAGTAAGGCTTAGAAGTTGAAATTACTCCCTGATCCATGGGCTACAGAATGGATGTTGCATTACAAGGCATTAAAATAACATTCATCTCATTGGACATTTCCACCAGGGCTCTTGGGTGACATGGTACATTTTCAATCAATATTTTGAAAGAAATCTTTTTTTTTCAAGTAGTTGTCTAAAAGTGGGTTTAAAATATTCAGTAAACGGTGGTGTAAGCAGATGTGCTATAGGGCTTTGCTGTTATATTTGCAGAGCAAAAGCAGAGTAGATTTAGCATAATTCTTTAAGGGCCCTAGGATTTTCAGAATGGAAACTGGGCCTTGGCTTCAAATTAAAGGCACAAGCTACATTAGCCCCTGACAGGAAAGTCTGCCTGTACTTTGAAGCTTTGAAGCAGCCATTGACTTTTCCTTTCTAAATATGAAAGTCCTAGATGGCATCTTCTTTCCATATAAGGCTGTTTCATCTACAGTGAGAATCTATTATTTAGTGTAGCCACCTTCATTAATTATCTTAGCTGGGTCTTCTAGTTAAATGTGCTACAGCTTCTCCAACAGCACTTGCTGCTTCACCTGCATTTTTGTTACAGAGACAGCTTCTTTCCTTAAACCTCATAAGACAGTCTCTGGTAGCTTCAATATCTTCTGCTGTAGCTTCCTCATCTCTCTCGGCCTTCCTAGAATTGAAGGGACTTAGGGCCTTGCTCTGGATTAAGTTTTGGCTTAAGGGAATGTTGAGGCTGGTTTGATCTTCTCTCCAAACCACTTAAAGTCTCCGTATCAGCAAGAAGTCAGTTTCACTTTCTTACTATTCACATGTTCTTGGGAGTCACAATTTTAATTTCCTTCAAAAGCTTTTCTTTTGCTTTCATAACTTGGCTGTTTGGCACAAGAGGCCTAGCTTTTGGCCTATCTCAGTTTTCAATATGCCTTCCGCAGTAAGCATAACCATTTCTCATTTTTTTTTAAAGATTTCATTCATTTATTTGACAGAGATAGAGACAGCCAACGAGAGAGAGAACACAAGCAGGGGGAGTGGGGGGAGAAGAAGCAGGCTCATAGTGGAGGAGCCTGATGTGGGGCTCGATCCCATAACGCCGGGATCACGCCCTGAGCCAAAGGCAGATGTTTAACTGCTGTGCCACCCAGGTGCCCCTAACCATTTCTCATTTTTAATTTAACATGAGAGAGGTGTGACTCTTTTTTTTTTCTTCACTCAAATAGTTAGAGGCCATTGTAGGGTTATTAACTGGCCTAATATCAACATTGTTTTGTGTCAGGGAATAGAGAGTCCTAAGGATGGAGACAGAGATGGGGAACAGCCAGTTGTTGGAGCAGTAGGAATACAAACATTTATCAATTAAGTTTCCCATCTTAAACGGATACAGTTAGAACACCAAAACAATTATGATAGAAGCAACAGAGATCAATGATCTCAGATCACCATAACAAATATAATGAAAAAGTTTAAACACTGCAAGAATTATGAAAATGTGAGACAGAGACACAAAGTGAGCAAATGCTGCTGGAAAAATGGTGGTAGTAGACTTGCTCAATGTAGTGTTGCCACAAAACTTCAATTTCTAAAATACACGGTATCTCCAAAGTGTAATAAAACAAGGTATGCCTGTATAAATGAGTTTAGAGACTTATATTTAGGGATTTAACTAGAGATATGTGACCAATGCCTAGGGTAATAGAATTATGACTGAAAGTGAAAAAGATAAAGCAGTGGTTCTCAACCAGAGACAATTCTGTCCCCCATGGGACATTTGGCAATCTCCGGAGACATTTTTGGTAGCCACAATGAAGAGGAGGTGCAGGTAACTTGCAAGTAGAGACTAGGGATGGTATTAAGTATCCTACAATGCAAAAGGCAGCCCCTGCAACCAAGAATTATTCAGCCCCAAATGTTAATGGTGCTGAGAAATCCTGGATGGTAGGAGTATAATAGAATGAGACATAAAAATTTGGGTATGCTGAGTTGTTTTAGGTGGAATCTAAATTAAAATACTAGTTAGGATTTCACAATCACAATAACATCAGAAAGCAATAATTTGTGTGTTTTACAGAAGTGGATTATAAAAGGCATTTTTTAATGATTTTGAGTTGCCACAGGTACTTTTGTTTTGAAGTACACATGCTAGTTGGCTGGACCAAGCCTCTTCAGAAGGAAAGTCACTGTGCACAGCCATAGTTGAAGTGGATCTTCTAGGTCTGCCAGTCAGGGCTAAGGGAGCATAGACAGGTAATATTGGACACATACAAAGAAAAGAAGGCATTGAGAGGCTCTTATTCCATGAGCTTTATTCTGGTTATTTATTGTTACATATATAATACAGGCTCAGTGGTTTAAAACTTTTATAATTAGTTTTCCTACTTCTCCAGCATAATTATGTTCAGCTAGATGATTTTCCTTGGGTCCTTCAAAGCAATTGTAGGTATATGACAGCTGTGGCTGCAGTCAACTAAAGGCTTGACTGGACTGGATTTTCAAGGCTAGAAACTGATGTCTGCTATCTCCTAGGAGCTCATTTGGGACTGCTGAGCAGAGCACATATATGTGGCTCTTCTACGAAGTCTGGGATTCTCATTTTATGGTGGCTGGGTTCCTAGAGGGGATGACCTAAGAGCAAGTGTTCCAAGAAGCCCAGATGGACCCCACAGAGCTCTTTATTATTAGACTTAGAGGTCAGAAAACATAACTTCCACTGCCTCCTAGGAGTCAAAGGCAAGCCACTAGTCCAGCTCAAACTTAAGAGGAAGAGACTATACTACACGAGGGATTAAATGCTGGGGTATATGACTCATTGAATGGTCATATATCAGAGACAAAATATCACAACCTTGACTACCCTCATAGATTAGAAACTCGCCGTTGAGGAATGATTTGGTCGGATAACTTTAATAACGGGAAGCACATGGGTCTGAGAATTGGAAGTCTGGGGATCATGTAAGTCAACTAGAGGATCTGAACTGAAGCTGGGGACAAGTGGCAGGAGAAAGGAAGAAGGGTTTGGATGGCATCTGTCATCAGCAGGCAATCAGTCATGCCTACCTGTTAAAACCCTATCATAGTTAACATTTTAACAAAGGGCCTGGTACACTATAGGCTTTTATTAAATATGTACTGATTTTCAAACCTATAAATGTTTTATTTCCATCTGTGTAAGGGCTTTTGGTGAATAAAACTAAGTTTAAGACTTTATCATTGAAAACAATACATCCCTTCTCCCTCTCTGAACTTTCGTATGCTATACAATGGGGTACTTGGTAGATGTCTTTTTCATTTGCTCTGTGATTGCTTATAAGTGAAAGCTATATTCTCTCAATCAGTCTAGTGTGTTGATTAGGGCTAGAGTTCATAACCTAATCTTTTCATTCACCACATCCCCCCTCATACCCGGTCTCTCTCCATTAACTAACACACAGTGTAAAGAAAGTTCTTTGAATCAACAGCTTCAGTATCTCACCTAAAATGGGTCCTCTGTTTCCTTGAACAGTGTTACTACAATTAGACATTTATAATAGGGACTTGTTTTTCACTCCTATTACTTGCCAACCGGCAGTTTGTATTCCCAGTATGTTCCCCTGTATCCTTGTTCACCAAATCTGTTAATCACTAGAAATATTTTAACTGCAGAGTTACACTATATTTCAGCCCAGAGTCAAGAAATTTTGAGTATAATTAAATGTGGAACATAGAAATATTTTAACTGCAGAGTTACACTATATTTCAGCCCAGAGTCAAGAAATTTTGAGTATAATTAAATGTGGAACACTTAAGAGTATCTAGTAATTACAGCATCACACAAAAGTAGCTGACTGTTTTGCTGCTTAAACAAATAGCCCTTTACCATCAGAGAGGTTCTGCATGTTCTAAGCCCACAGTACTGTTGAAACAGTTCACATGTATGATATATGTCCTTTCCAGGTGCAGACTCTGAGTCTGGTGATGTAACCTGCTTCTCTACAAATCATCCTAAATCTCACATTCCCACCTGTCTGGAACCAACCATCAGCCTCAGCTGATATTTTTAGCTGCAACCATCTCCTATACTTTTTCTATTCTGCAGCCTTGGTCCTACTGTAGTTACTAATAGTGCCATTGAGGTCCCAAAGCCATACGTTCCTGTTCCGTATCAGGGATTACTTTTCATTCATTTTCCTGCTTTCCACAAATAGAATAAGCTATAATCTACACATACAGAAGGTAGTAGTGACAAATACATTAATAATTTTATCTCTTATTTGTATAGGATTTCAACCTCATACAGCATATCATACTTAATCTCGTTTGCTCTCCATTGGACTTTAACGTTAGTTTTCTCAAGTTTTCACAGTAAAGTGATTTGTGTAAGAGCAGAATGTGAGTTATCAGTAAAATCCAAGGTATGACACCACCTTAATGACAGTCAGAGCTGTTTCCAATGCCCGCACCTGTCACAACAATTGTGAGGTAATGTCTTGCTTATCTATCTTTTGATTAATAAAATATCATAACTAATTGTTATTTTCTATGTTTGCAAATAAGTACATGCTTGATTTGTGAGGGTAGCAGAGGGTAGAACTAAAACAATCATTAAATGAATCTTCCTAAACAAGCTGCTGTCAAACTTAGACAAGTAGTTGTAAGGTCCTGATGCTGTATTTTTTTTTTTTAGCCCCACCAGTAGCTGCTTACGAACTTCTTTGGAAACCCTCAGGCATATTATTCCCTAAATTATGAATGATTGCAATAACTTGGAAATAAGGTAGGGTATGGGGGAAAAAAAACTCTTGCTGCTCTGTTACTATTCTTCATACGCAGATTTTTACTAAACACTTTCTTACTCCAAGGACATCAATCTGAGCACAAAGATTTTCATGTCATAGGAATCCCACAAAGGAGTATTTGGGTCTTGAAGTTATTTAGTTGCAGTTCACATTACAAAAACTAAAATATGTCTTTGTTAATAGTTGTTACATTGACCAATAATTTAAAAAAATTATAAATTTTATATGTATATATTTTAATACATTTGATGTATACAAAATGAGATCATACTGTATAAATTTCATTATAACCTACATTTTTTCACTTAAATAATGTGAATATTTTCCATATTCTTAGTTTTATTAAACACCACTTAATTGTTAGCAGAATATTATATCCAAGATTCCTGTAACTCATTGAAGAAAATAAGCCCCAACTGTAAGAATTCTAGATTGCTCAACTGTTTACACATAACAGTAATGTTGCTCTAGGTTGTTGCTTATAAGCTAGGCTTAGAGATGGACAGTTTAGACGTGTATCTTCTTTTTAGAGTAACAGATAATAACACAAAATTTCAAAGTCAAATGAGATTATTAAGGGAACCAAATGAATGAAAATGCAGCAATCCATGGCATTAGTGCCCTCTACTTTCTCCTTACAGGTCAACCCAGAACAAGCCACACAATGGAGTCCAAGGAATAAGTAAATCTGTCTGAAGTGTCAGAATTCATTTTGCAGGGCTGACCACCAGCAGGATATAGAGTTTTTTCTCTCTGCACTTTTCCTAGTTGTCTATGTGGCCACAGTTTCAGGTAACCTTCTCATTGTGGTCACAGTGTTTTACATCCCAAACCTGAACACCCCCATGTACTTTCTTCCTGGGACTCTCTCCTTTATGAATGACCTTCGCTTCCATTTCCACTGTGAAGACAATTGTGAAGTTGGTTAAACAAGAAAAAAAGCAAAAAAAAAGCATAAGACCATTTCCTTTGCTGGATCTTTCTCCTTCACCTACTGGGTGGAGTTGAAATGGAACTTTTGGTCTCCATGGCATGTGACAGATATGCAGCTATTTATGAGCCCCTACACTGCACAACCATCGTGAACAGGAAGGTGTGTGTTTTGCTGGTAGTGACCTCATGATTCTTAGGTCTTCATTTAGGGCTTCAGATGCTCTGTTGTGAATTTGCCTTTCTGTGGTCCCAATGTGGTGGACAGCATTTCCTGTGATCTCCCTCTGGTCACTAAGCTTGCCTGCATACAGATTGTCACTGTTGCCAGTGTGGGATGATCTCCCTGAGCTGGTTCATGACTTTGCTTATCTCCTACAGTCTGATCCTCAAAACCATTAAGAGTCACTCTTCTACTGGGCCGTCCAAAGCTCATTCCACTTTGATCACATCACAGTGGTGACTCTCTTTCTTGGCCATATGCATCTTCACCTGTATCTGGCCCTTCAGCAACCTCTCTCTGGATAAGTTCCTTGCTGTATTTTACACTGTTGTCACCCCATCTTGAACTTAATTTCTATACTCTGCAAAACAAAGAAATGAAGACAGCCATGAAGAAATTCTGGCATGATTATGTGAGTTCTAGAGAGGATATTTAGATTAAAAAATTTTAGAGAGAAACAAGTTTTTAAAAATTTTTAAAGAAAACTTTACATCTTTTAAAAACTTTCATTGACTTATAGAGAGTAAGTAACTTATAAGGCATATAAAAGTCAGACCTTCAAAGATATTTTGAATGTAGTACCAACAAAAAAGAAATCAATGCCTTTATATAGTTTAAATGATGCTGATTGATTATAAGAATTGTCCATTAAAAACCCATTTGTATTTGGGGCACCTAGCTGGCAACTCTTGATCTCAGGGTTGCAGGTTCAAGCCCCACATTGGACATAGGGATTACTTAAAAATAAAAAAAAAAAAACTTAAAAAAAGTCATTTGTATTTAAGAGGAGTGAGTAAATATATGCTTTATCAATGTATTAAAATGGTATTGGTTGAAAGGGAAGATAAAGTGAAGCCCCAGAAATTCCATCAAATTTTTCTGTATGGTCAGATTGATTTGGCACTTACCGTGGGACCAAAGTTGGTTCTCTCCTTTCTCAATAATATTAATGTTTCAGTCAGCTTTCACACGTGGTGCCTCCTAAGAAAACAGTAATTCTGAGTTTCAGTATCTACGTATATACTGCCAAAGCACACTCATTTTTCTTGTTGTCGCCAAAATGAGGTGTTGTAGATGCTTTGAAGGCTGCTAATATTGTCCAATATTATTTCTATCTCAGAATCTATATACCTGACTACAAAAAAAGGGGGTACAAAATTCAGAAATACACTGATATTTTCCTTAAGGATAATTTGAATTTGAAATATGTTTAATAATAAATCACATTATGCATGCTATTATTTTATACTTTGGATATTGTCACATCACTAGTAATTCCCACTGATAAAGTACAATTCAATGGAGTTTCTCTAGTCGTGAACTTGAACAGATTTATTCACAACTTCTCTTTAGTCCTCTCTGTATTATATGACATTGATATACGAGTTAAAAACAGTAGCAATAGAAAGTTGTATTTTATCCTTTTAAGGAACCTAGTTGTGGGCAAATGTGGAGTCCTAACAACAAAAGAGGATCAATGTGTATTTTTAGAAGGTTTTTTTTCCTTCTTTTATGTATCATATGATATAATCACAAAACTAGAATTGAATGATTGTGGAAAACCTTGAAATTAGGGAAGAAATTTGAAGTAGTGGCAGCAAATGTGGTTACAGAGACAAAAAGCATAGGAAAATAATCCTGTGTATTCACTCAATGAAAACAAATAATCTGAATAATACCAAACATAAGCAAAGGTTTTCTTTAACTTTAACAAACGGCAATATAAACCCCTACAGGAGAAATTTTAAAATGGATAAATCTATTCTACTATGGTCGAACTGTCTCAAAAAGCATTCTGATAAATTCAAAATTCCCTATAGATTATTTCCTATGTTCTATTAAAAATAAAGAAATATTCCCATTCTACAGGCAAATAAAAATTGTTTGTGAACACAAACCATAAACAAAACAGAAGCAGTGTGAAAGAAACACACACACATATTGAGTCTACTATAGACGCACGTGCTGAATGTCCACACTACTACCTTCCAAAGATAAATATATTTTAAAAATATCTAGGGAACTATGAGAGGAGATTTTTTGGGTCAGCCACAATAACTATTAGAGAATATGAAAGAACCCAAGGTATTTAGAGAATTCCCTCATGTCCCACAAGTCAAATTTCTATTTGACACATCCATGCCAAGTACTCTTACCACTGGCAGAGTAGGAAACATGGGACAGCTTCACACATAGATCACACACAAATGTAGACATATTTGCTGATATGTTTTATGGGGCCTGAAAGAGTCCCTCGCCCAAAAGCTCATTCAGTATAGTCTACCACATGACCTGAAATTCCACTACATTTTTTCAATCTTTTAGTAATAAATTTGCTTTTAACATATTCATTGAGATATCACCTTATGCCAGTTAGAATGGCAAAAATGGACAAGGCAGGAAACAACAAATGTTGGAGAGGATGTGGAGAAAGGGGATCCCTCTTACACTGCTGGTGGGAATGCAAGTTGGTACAGCCACTTTGGAAAAGAGTGTGGAGGTCCCTTAAAAAGTTAAAAATAGAGCTGCCCTATGACCCAGCCATTGCACTACTGGGTATTTACCCCAAAGATACAGACGTAGTGAAGAGAAGGGCCATATGCACCCCAATGTTCATAGCAGCATTGTCCACAANTACAATAGCTAAATTGTGGAAGGAGCCAAGATGCCCTTCAACAGATGACTGGATTAAAAAGATGTGATCCATATATACAATGGAATATTACTTAGCCACCAGAAAGAATGATTACCCAACATTTGCAGCAATATAGTCGGGACTGGAGGAGATTATGCTAAGTGAAATAAGTCAAGCAGATAAAGACAATTATCATATGGTTTCACTCATTGATGGAACATAAGAAATAGCAAGGAGATTGGTAGGAGAAGGAAGGGAAGAATGAAGGGGGTGGGGGGTAAACAGTAGGGGGAATGATCCACAAGAGGCTATGGACTCTGGGAAACAAACTGAGGGCTTCAGAGGGGAGGTGGGTGGGGGACTGGGATAGGCCTGTGATGGGTACTAAGGAGGGCAGGGTGTTATACACAAATAATGAATCATGGAACACTACATCAAAAACTAAGGATATACTGTATGGTGACTAACATAACATAATAAAAATTATTATAAAAATACATTCATTACTTAAATATACAAAAATACAAACTGTAGCACATCTTCTTGTTTTCAGTCATGCATATCATATCATGACTGGGTTTATTAATGCTACTCTTCTATGACAACCAGTTGAGGTCAAACCCTTGCAGAAATTCTTTCTTAACATCCTTCATTAACAAAACAAAGAGGAAATAGCTGACAGTAACCAAGACATTAAAATCAAAATCATATCATATGTAGCTATACAGAGATATAGAAAGATAGTGTATGTAGATATGCATATTGATATTTTTATATGAAGATGGAAACACTATAAAAATAAAAGTAAAAATTGTGGAAAATATCAGACAGATGATTAGCATTTTTAATATGAAATTAATTCTTCCAAATACATTTCAAAAATGTATTATACCAATTTTAAAATGAATAAAACATAAAACATAAAAACTATTAACCAAAACAAAATGCATATTAATCATAGTCATATGAAAAGTAAAACACTCAGTAACCAATTAAATATAAATAAGATTATGGCAGAGTGCCATTTTGTTATAACAAATTGTCTAAGTTTTTAAAATATTGATATTTTCTTATATCATCATTCCTCCCTTTGCCACCCCGCATTATACCCAGGCTTCTGCATGTCACAAGTCTGCGCTTCCTCAGCAGGAAAGCAGCAGAGATGGAAGCATCAGGATCCCTCTATAGTCAAGAAAGGACCTGAGGGGTCAGGCCAGGCAGTAATGGGAATCCCGAGGGTTATGGACATGAATACAGTATTGCAGCCAAAAGGAAACACCACAAGGGTGGTGCTAGGAGGAGCCACCTCAAGGGCAATGGATGGAGAATTTTACAGCCAACAACTAAGATAGAATACAGCAAAATTAAGCAAAGGATACTGGGATAATCACAGAGGTGAATAGCAGTGGACATGACATCTCAAAGGACCTATAATCAACTCCATCTGAAGATTTTGAGCACACAATGTGTGGATATTTTAAAATGGGGATATTCCAGAATATGAAAACATACACATTTAGTATGTTCCCAACTGTATAAAATACATTAAATACTTTTAAAACAAACAGAAAAATCAGTAAAAAGAAAAAAAATAATTTTTTTCTTAGGTAAACTGGGTGTTTGGCCCTGTTTTTCTCTTTTTTAAAAATTTCCAAATGTCAAAAATTCCTTTATTAATACAAACTGCCTTAATTTGGTACATTTCAATAAGAAGAAAAAAGATTGTCATCAATCAGAGTACTATATTTGATAGAAAAAAATCTATATTAACTCCACAAGGAGGAGGGCTAACTTTAAAAAGTGGGAAGGCATACACAGGTAACTAACACCAGGAACAATAGCAATGCATATGACTGTCCGATAAACACATTTATTGTTCAGTCTCATCATCATCAGTGATCACCATCAACCTTCATTGTTTTTTGTTCTACTGATCAACAGAGAAAGAGAAAGAGGATTCTCAGTATTATCAAGGTTTCAATATAAAAGTTACTCTTATACATTCATGAAGGGATTATAAATTGATAATATTTGTTAGAATTTAAAATGTACAAATCTATTCCTAGTTTGCAGCATATATGTTCATATAATATATATGTATTTAAAAACAGATACAGACATGTATACATATAGTAGAATACTGTTGACCCATGTCAATCAACAGAGAAGGTATTAATCACATTTTAGTACATATATACAATGGAATACTATGACGCTCTTAAAATCAACTAAATGATTCTATGCATACAGATCTTGGAAAGGTTTAAAGTTTAAGCGAAACACAAGAAAGTGCATAAAATTAAGGAGAAACTTTGTGTTTGAATAAAAGAATTATCCAAGAATGAATACAAAATATTATAAATCGTAAGTCCTGAAAAGTAAGGTAACATGTGGCTTTCACTACCTGAAGTCTGTATTTCAGGACTGTTTAAATGGTCTAAAACAATTTACATTGCTTTTGACTTAAAAAGTATGAATCATGGAACTTTACATCAAAAACTTGGGATGTACTGTATGGTGACTAATATAATACAAAATTATTATTAAAAAAAAGTATGATTTTTAAGGGGCACCAGGTTGGCTCACTCACTTAAGCATCCGACTCTCAGTTTCAGCTCAGGTCATGATCTCGGGGTCCTGAGATCAAGCCCCACGTGTTGCGTAGGAATCTGCGCTCAGCAGACAGTCTGCTAGAGAGAGACTCTCTCCCTCTGCCTTCCTCTGCCATGCAAGCTGGCGCACACACGCTCTCTATCAAATAAAATAAATAAATAGGGGCGCCTGGGTGGCACAGCAGTTAAGCGTCTGCCTTCGGCTCAGGGCGTGAGCCCGGCATTACGGGATCGAGCCCCACATCAGGCTCCTCTGCTATGAGCCTGCTTCTTCCTCTCCCACTCCCCCTGCTTGTGTTCCCTCTCTCGCTAGCTGTCGCTATCTCTGTCAAATAAATAAATAAAATCTTTAAAATAAAATAAAAAAATAAATAAATAAATAAATCTTTTAAAAAGTACTTAACGCTAGCAACTGTACAGCAATGTTATGCTTGCATAGCAAAGATGCTCGCAAGGACTAGCATCGGCCGCACTAGGAGTTGGGAGGGGCAGCTGGCAGAAAAGAGGTCCCTGAGCAGGTTAAATTTAAATCCCAGTCACCATTTAGGAGAGTGACTGTCCCACCTGAAGTCTAGGGTGACAAAATAAAGCAATTAAGGCGCCCATTTTGTTTTCAGCAGATAAATCAGCCAGCAAAGCAGGCCAGTTTTCCTTCCTAAATCGATCCCCTAAATCCATGCAAAGACCTCTACGGAAAAGACCTCCCGCACCGGAGGCAGCAAGAAGACGCCCCGCAGGCCGGCCCGCAGCGGAGCACCGCGCAGCTCCGGGCTGGAGAACCAGCGCTGCACCTGGGCGGAGGCCAGCGCGTGGTGGACGGTCACCTCCACTTCCAGGGGGCTTTTCATCATGCCCCTCAGCATCTGGTTGAAGCAGGGATCCTCCGAGCTGACCAGCGTGAGGCGCCAAGGAGCCCCATGGGCTCCACACCCGTGAAGTCGCTGCCCAGAGCCCGGTCCCTGCAGGTCCAAGACCCTGTGGCTGTCCGCCTTGTAGGGGGCCAGCGAGGGGAAGAGATGGCCTCGGTAGCTGACGGCGACGCCCGCAGGGTCAGCCGCTCCCTCGGGCCTAAGCCTCCACTGGAACGTCCAGGAGCTCTTCGGCCAGCCCAGTCTTACGCGTGAAGGTCAGGGTCGCAGCCTTCTGGGCGAGGGACCGATGTGGACATCGACCTCCGGAGCAGAAGGGGGATTCCAGGGGTTCCAAGCACGGCCTGGGCTGCCCTCCACATGGCCCCGGGATCTTCGCGTCTTTGACTCCAGCCGAAGAGACGTGGCCGGAGCGAGAGTCAGAGCTCCTGGCCCGACTCCGCAGGGCAGGCTGGGGCGGGGTGGGGTGGGGCGGGGTGG
>NW_023242181.1:404893-407346 GCF_002007445.2 Ailuropoda melanoleuca
GTGTTTATATTTTTACAAGTATAAAGGGAGTAGAAATTTAGTCCACGGAAGGTACTTGATATTTTGAATGAGCTTGTGCATTCTTAACATGGGTACATGCATGTGCACCTAAGCTTTTTGAATACACACACACACACACACACACACACACACACAAATGAAATCACATCTTAGAACTCCTGGAATCCTGAAAACCCAGCTGAAAACTTTTTCCAAGAGCATAGTTTATCAGTTATTTTTTTAATCTCTTCACCTCTAAAATATTACAAAAATTTCAACATCAGAACAGTAAAGAATAAGTGAGCTAAAGATGGAGAGATGCCCAGATAGGTAAACATTTAAAATGGGACTTTGAAGCCCCGTTTCATGCTTTTAACTTACGTCTAGGATAGATTATGAGTGGAAATCCTATGAGATGTTTCAGGTTAAATGGCAGATTCAAAAGTAAAAGCAATTACATTTTGCTAAGGCTGACGTAACAAAATACCCCCAAATGAGTGACTTACACAACAGAAAGGTATTGTCTCACAGTTTGGGAGTTCAGGGTGTTGGCAGGGTTGGCTCTTCCTGAGGACTGTGAGGAAGAATCTACTGCATGCCTCTCCCTAGCCTTTGGTGGTCTGCGGGACATTCTATCATCCCTTTGTAGAAGGGATGTACATGTTTGTAGAAGCGTCACTCCAACCTTTGCCTCAACCTTCATGTGTTATTTTCTTTCTGTGCTATTTGTGCCCACATGTCCCTGTGTTATAAACACACCAGTCATAGTGAATTAGGGGCCCGTCCTATTCTAGTAACCTAACTAATTATATCTGCAATGATCCTATTCCCAAATAAGCCCACATTCTAAGGTACAGAACAGTAGGAGTTCAATATACGAATTTTGGGAGAACACAACTGAATCCATAACAGCAATCACCACAGATAAATACTCTGAATAAATCCAAGAAAGAAAAAGTTGCCATAATAACAAGGATAATCAAAGTCTTGCATTTAAGTTTAAAATTACTTTCAGAAAAATATAAATTAATGATTAAATGGTGAGAATGCATCTGAAAGGATCTGAGGAATTTAACCACAAGTTTAAAAAAAAAGCTGAGAGATTGATATGATTACTAAGAAATTTTAAAGCAAATAGAGCCTGCCTTATAAGAAAAATGGTAATCACCAATAAAATGTGTTCCAGAAGAAATAATTAATGTCAACTGATGGAAGTTATAGCTGCATTTAAAGAATATTCTAATAAGCTTTTCTGTTCAATAGTAGAATGGGTACTGAATTTCTCTCCAGTGGAAATATTTAAGCAGAGATGAGTAGCCATCTATTGCAGATAGAAGAGGAATTTGGAAAAGTTTAAGAGAGCTAACACACCTGCCTTTTTGTTAATTAGGATTAAATGGCACCTGTAGGTCTTGACTTCCCTGGGGCTCCCTGCCTTTATGGCACATCTATACCGTGTCTGCCTCCCTTCTTCCCCCCTCCAAGTGCAAGAAGTAAAACAGACCACTACCTCTTTGGATCATACACTGAGTGTGTTTAAAATGAGATATTGCTGTCTTTTGGACTCTTAATGCTTTTAAGACCTGCCACACACTTGCTCTGTGGGCAAATCCCTGGATGTGACTGATTAATTGTCCTTCCAATTTGCCTAATTCTTCCAGGTGTGTTTCTCTTTTGATTTAGGTGATTAAGTGTCTAATCCACTATGTATCCAACACGCCGCTTTTCTGGCAGGACTTCAATCTGGATCACTTCAGTTAGAAGAGGGCATCTTTCTAAAGGGTTGGAACTCAACTACCACTAATTAAAAATGTGCGTGCTAGTGTCAGACACCTGGTTTTGAGTCCCAGCTCTTCACCTAATTGTTAGGCAAATCATTAAATATTGTAAACCTTACTTCATTATTTCTTCAAAATTTGAAAAAAAACCTCTAAATACACCATGAGAATTAGGTGAGATGGTGCACTTGGGGCACTTTGTACAGTGTCCAGCAGAGAGAAAGCACTGGTAATTTACAGTTATATGAAAAAAGAACAAAGGAGATTGATGGGGGCCAGTGGAGAGGGGATGTGAGAGAAGAAAAGGGCATATGGACAAGAGTGGTACGAACCAGGAAGCCAAAGCTATGATTTGAATCCCGTGCAGAGGGCTTTTCCATATGGGAGGAAATAGAATTTAATGGTTGTAGAATAGCTCATATTGGGAGGGGCTGAGACCTGGTGTCTAGATATACCCAGGTTTAGCTGGAGACAACAAAGTTTCCAGCCAGGTGGAGTACAGAATCCAGAGACTACCCTGATAACCTGTCATTGGGAATCTTGGCAGGGGATCTGGGTTGGAAGGTCCTATATGGAAATAAAGATGGACAAAGACAGGTGAAGGATAGGTAATAGATATGAACCTAAGCAGATTGGTGGATGGCAAAGGATCTGACCTCAGTGAAGATACATGAG
>NW_023242181.1:407446-437655 GCF_002007445.2 Ailuropoda melanoleuca
GGGGGTGGCAGTGCGGGGCGGGGCCCCAGCTGGTCCCGGGGGCGCCACTCAGCAGAGGGCTCCAAGAAGAGGCGACGTAGGAGGGCCCGGGGTCGGTCATGGTTTTGGGGTCCCTGTAGTGGGACCTCATTAAAGAGGCAGGAGCTCATCCCCAGCCAACTGCTTGACGCGGTGAGGGAGAGAAGTTACCGATCTGACAGAATGCTGGCCGGTCTCTTTCTTTAAAGTCCCTCCGTGGCCACCAGGGGTCACAATTCCCTAAGCCTCGTTGAAGGAGGCTACGTGTAAGAGGCTTCTGCCAAATCCCTTCCTTGCAATTATTTTTGCCTGGGACTAAGAAAGACTGCCAAGGTTGAAGTGTAAACGTTTTAGATGAGGCAGCACNAGGTTGAAGTGTAAACGTTTTAGATGAGGCAGCACTACAGATGTATACACTATGGAAATAACCTCTATTGTCTTGGGGCCTGGTCAGGTATTAAAAATGTGTTTTTATATGCAGAAAAGAACACATCATGACTTTTTTTTTTCTCCAAGAAAAAAGCATGGGACTCACAAAATAAAACCATAATTTTTCCATTCAAACAAATATTTGTATGTACATGCCTATAAAATGGTTCTGGAAGGGTATAATTCAAATTGATAACTGTAATCAGCCCTAGGAGAAACCTGGAATAGGGTAATAAATTCAGAGGGTTAAATTTAATCTGTCACTGTCATGTCCAACCTCAGAATGCAAGTACAAGTACAAAGTTCTGGAATCCAGCACCTCTGAGAATCTCCGAGTTGGAAGGCACCCAAAAGGCACTTCTTCCCTCTCTCTTAGGCTCTTTCACCTTGGAATCCCCACTTCCATTTTGTAAGATCCATTATTTCTCTGTAATGAAATTTAAATGTTATGTTTTTTAAAAGATAAGTAATTTTTTAAATGTTAAAAAGTATGATTTTTAAATACAAAATAAGGGGTTCAAGATGTGCAGTCTTTCAAATTCAGATTGTAGTGATGTCAGTATCATTCAAATAAGCATTTAAAAATTGAAATAAAGTCTGACAAATATGTGAACAACTGTATAGTCATGAAGTATCACAACAGTCACTAAAAAATGTTTTTGGAGATTCATCCCCATGATAAAATCTCATGTAAGCAGTCTATTGTTTCGTTAATGGATGGTAGGAAGAGGCAGGAAAAGGGCAGAAAGAGAAGGGACAGGGACAAAGAAGTAAAGAAAGAGGAGAGAGGAATAGAAGCAAGGAAGGAATACCATAAAGGTTTTAAGAGAGGCAGTTAACATACATACCAACAGAATATTTCTTGTTTGTTGTTACCTATTCACTGCTTAAAATTCCTCAGTAATTTTTCCTGCTCTCTCAATGTCACAGGATTGGCATATAAAACTATTGGGATCAGTCCACAGCCCATCTCCCCCTCACCTCACAAACATCATGCCACGAACTACGAGGACACAATTATCTGCCTATATCCAGTCCCCATAGGTAGAGCAAAAGAGCCAGAGCCACTGGAAATGGATTTTGGAGTATGGTTTAAATCCATACCCTAATTTTTTCCTTGTAAATGTTTATAATGATTCCTCTTTTTCCCTTTCTTTTAAAATTTGCTTTTCAGCATATTCTAAATAGATATGTGTGGAATTTCTATTGTTATATGCAAGTGAGGTATTATTTAATTCAGTTTTACAAGTGCTAAATGAGACTCAGAGAATTATAATAATCTGACTAAAATCTGTCAAACTAGTAAGTGGTAAAAAAGAGGAGTTAAGACCAGGTTGGTTATTATAAAAAATAAATAAAGGCACAAACAAACATAACACACTTTATGCCTTAATATGTGATAGGCTGTATCCCATGAACAAAATTATGTAATGGTGAATGTTTTCATGTGGCTGAGTGAAAGAAAGATGACTAAGAATGGTGGGGAATAAAATCCAGAGAATTGTTTTGAGTACTCTATCATCTTCTTAAATCCTGCTACTTTGAGGTTAATCTGGGGCAGCTTTATTTTCAACTCTCAAAAAAACCCCAACTCATTAGCGAATAGCATTTTATATATATATCTTCATTTCCTTTTTTCCCCAAGTTTTTATTTAAATTCCAGTTAGTTAACATACAGTGTGATATTAGTTTCAGGCGTAGTATTTAATGCTCCATCACTTACATACAACACCCTGTGCTCATCACAGCAAGTGCCCTCCTTAAGCCCTATCACCCATTTAGTCCATTCCTCAGCTACCTCCCCTCCAGTGACCATCAGTTTCTTCTCTATAGTTAAGAGTCCAGTTTCTTGGTTTGCCTTCCTTTTTTCCTCCCTATATTCCTTTTGTTTTTAAATTCTACCTATGAGTGAAATCATGTGGTATTTGTCTTTCTCTGCCTGACTTATTTTGCTTAGCATAATACTAATAGATCTTTTCTCCTTCTTTATCTTTAGAATAAGGAGTGTTTTATTTAAGAGTACTGCATTTCTCACTCCTTACTGTCTTCATCAGCATTGTGGCTAACCTTGTTCTGCACACCCCCCTCTACCTTTAGCATCGGTTAAGACATGTAATTATGCCATTGATTAGAGGGATGGGAAGATTATGAATCCCTTTCCCCTCTATGCTTTGGAAGAGTTCAATGTATAATGCTTCTTCTAGTCATTACATAAAGATGAATTAAGATGTCTCCATAATTTGGAAGTAAAGTTAAAACAGAAAGATATAATATGATATGGATGGGATCTGAAGTGTGACTTATTTTAAGAAATCTGTGTATCTTTGACTAATTGGAAATACCTAAATCCAATTAAGTTTTCTAAGGTAGTGTCTCTTGAAAATATGACCAAAGTTAAAAGAATATCTTGTGACTACCTGAAGTTCATTGTAAACTTTCCTAAGAAGGAAAAAAAAAAGTTGTAATCAGACACTANCTTTTCTCCTTCTTTATCTTTAGAATAAGGAGTGTTTTATTTAAGAGTACTGCATTTCTCACTCCTTACTGTCTTCATCAGCATTGTGGCTAACCTTGTTCTGCACACCCCCCTCTACCTTTAGCATCGGTTAAGACATGTAATTATGCCATTGATTAGAGGGATGGGAAGATTATGAATCCCTTTCCCCTCTATGCTTTGGAAGAGTTCAATGTATAATGCTTCTTCTAGTCATTACATAAAGATGAATTAAGATGTCTCCATAATTTGGAAGTAAAGTTAAAACAGAAAGATATAATATGATATGGATGGGATCTGAAGTGTGACTTATTTTATGAAATCTGTGTATCTTTGACTAATTGGAAATACCTAAATCCAATTAAGTTTTCTAAGGTAGTGTCTCTTGAAAATATGACCAAAGTTAAAAGAATATCTTGTGACTACCTGAAGTTCATTGTAAACTTTCCTAAGAAGGAAAAAAAAAAGTTGTAATCAGACACTATCTGATCTGGAAAAGGAATGATTAAAGCACAGATTTAGGAAGGATTAATTCATTTCTATTCAGGGTAGACAATAGAATTTTCAGTAGAACTATAGCCTCAGTTGTGTGTTAAGAATTTTATTTTTTTAATTTCAAATTTCACCATGCTATTAAATAAATATTCCTCAAGACTTCTTTCAATCAATCAATCTTCTTTCATTTGCTTGGCACCCCCATTAACCAACCAATGAAGACTTCAAAGACTGATTCCATTTCCACAGTATATTGAATACATACAGTGGATGTCAGTGTTCAAATAGCTAAAAATACATACATTTTCATTTTACTTTAACCCTAGTAATTCATTAGAGTTAACCTATCCTACTAAATTTATTCAATGCTGTGTTCCCCGAAAACACTTAGTTTTTGGGAAAGTCTCTCATGTGGGATGAATCAGAGGGAATGGCCAGCCTCAGTGCTGGACTGACAATGAGATTCCTTCCATGACAACTTTGTGGCCTCAACAATACACTTTTACAATGTTTTGCTTTCTTGTCTACATAGCTCCTTTGAGTAAACATGTTTAAACACTGATGACACTGCTGGCCAATTTATTTATTCAAAAGCCCATATTCTAAATTCATCAAAGAACATAAAAATATGGAACCTAGTAATCTGTGCTTATTGCATTAGTGATGAAAAATTAGCAGGTAGACTGATGTATGCTCCATATATAACTCTGGCTTTAGAGACAACAGAATCATATCTTAGTGATAAAGAGAAAGGCAGGAGGAAAGTGAAAGCAATTAGCTTTTGTATTTTATTTCTCACTGAGGTGAAACCAAAGAGGTTAGAAGAGCTTTTGCAGTGTTACTTATATCAGTAGATGAACTATTTAAACAAAATAGTACATAACTATATTTGTCTATTTCTTAAGATTTGGCATCATTTCAAAGTTCAGTTCATAAGATCATGCCATTCTGAACTGTCCACATAAACTTGTTTTAATGAGAGATGACCTCCCAGATCTCCCATACCATCTCCTAGGACGTGACTGAAGTCCAAGTTGAGATACATCAGTGAGAACTACTAGTATAGTTCATCAATCTTGTTAATGAGCTGACTATTGGCCTCTCTCTCATGTGACATCCTGGCACCCTTGATCTTTTACAGAAAGGAATTAGTGCTGACATTCAGTGGAAAGCTCCAAATGGGCTTAATTGGAAATTTTCAGGATAAGATAGAATGTTCAAATTCTAGCTTAATGGTGATGCTGGGACTGCAAACATACCAGATTTGAATTCAGTTAAGGTAATTACGTGGGCAAAAATGAAAGTGCAATTAGGCTATTCCAGCCTCTACTAAGTGCAATTATTGAGAACACTAACCTGGAGAAAATAGGTTCATTCTTTAAATTTGTTTTTTAAGTTTTAGTCTGCCTCACAGCTTTGCTTCTTTTATTCTCACTCAGTGGGGGACTCAGAGAGGGAGAAGGGGAAGGACTACCCAAGACACTTCCCAAACAAGAGTTTCAACTATTCTTCCTTTTATAAGGAACATGCTGTTAAAAAGTTCCAAAAATGCTTAACAAAAGAAGATAGCTTTCTTAAGTATTCTGTCTATTGTAAACAATGAAGTAAAAAAAAAAAATATGAGAGAAGTGCATTTTTTGTGTACTAGTTGTTGAATTGAAGGAAAGTTCAGGATGTAGAAAAGAAAACAAATGAATTAATCACAAAAGTTGTCGATTTCTGCCAGTTAGTTATTTCCAAGTTAATTGTTAATAAATCAACAATTTTGTCATAAAAAATTCTTTCTAATTATTAAACCATCCCCAGTATCTGGACCACAAGATGGTTACTCTGATCACTTTGATTCTTAGAATGCCTGAATGAGGCCGAGTGTATGACAAGACCTGGATGGTAACAAAGACCGTAAAAATTAAAAATATACCTGGTGATTTTAGTTGTCTTGAAATACAAAATAATATCCATTTCTGAAATGTCAATTTGACAGACTTGTTAATTTAAGAAAATAAAAATATACATTGGCAAGGAACATCAAATTTGTCTAAAATTTGGTGATTGTAGGGTCTTTCATGGCAAAGGATCGATGCATGAAGAGGATTGTTTCTCATCTAGTTCTCCAGGTATCTAGCTGTGTCTTCTCAGGTTCTTTTGGTTGTACCACTTCAACCTATTATAAACATATTATATCATGAACTGTCTCAATGGGAGTCCTTTTAACACAACAATTCCAAGGACCTTTCCTAAAATAATATACACATTTTATAAGATAATATATAAATATACATTTTATTATATGTTATTATACATTAATTATATATTATATTTATTATATAAACATAATATATTTAATATATATTTTTATATGTGCATAGTGGATATATAATGTATATATGTATGTATATGTGCTTGTATATATTTTTCCTTTGATTATTAAATTTTGAAATAAATTTATCTTACTTTTTTCCAGTAAATAAATTTGTCAAAATATAAGTAAGGCTGGGAAGCTAAATTAACTTCTAGATCACATTCAGGAACTTTTTTCCCCAAAATTTTCCCTCCATTTTACTATTTTTCTGATGTTACAAAAGATTTTGTTTACTGAACCAACTACATTTACTAAGTAACAAAAATAAAAGTTTCCTATTTACCATACACTGTGTATTTAATTTCCAAATATTTTGTTTAATCCATGCAATAGTCTTAGAAGGTAAATGTCACTGCTGTATTCATTTTGTAAAGGAGAAAATCAAGGTTGATTAATTGTGTGACTCTTAAGTGGTGAAGCAATGAGTCTCCTCAGTTCGCAGAAGCACACGTGGAGTTAACAGCTTGCACACAGTAGTTAGATAGAGATTTGAATTCTGGTTTTATCACTTACTAGCTATGCAACCTTGCACAAGATGCTGCATTCACTTGTCTAACCCCTTGTGAATTCATCTCTAGAAGAGAACAAATAGTAGCCTCACCTCCTGGGATACACTCATGAGGTTTAAGTGGGATAATACCTGCACTTTTTTGGTGTCATGCCTGAAAATTTTTAAATCCTCAACAAGTGTTTATATTTTTACAAGTATAAAGGTAGTAGAAATTTAGTCCATGGAAGGTACTTGATATTTTGAATGAGCTTGTGCATTCTTAACATGGGTACATGTATGTGCACCTAAGCTTTTTGAATACACACACACACACACAAATGAAATCACATCTTAGAACTCCTGGAATCCTGAAAACCCAGCTGAAAACTTTTTCCAAGAGCATAGCTTATCAGTTATTTTTTTAATCTCTTCACCTCTAAAATATTACTAAAATTTCAACATCAGAACAGTAAAGAATAAGTGAGCTAAAGATGGAGAGATGCCCAGATAGGTAAACATTTAAAATGGGACTTTGAAGCCCCGTTTCATGCTTTTAACTTACGTCTAGGATAGATTATGAGTGGAAATCCTATGAGATGTTTCAGATTAAATGGCAGATTCAAAAGTAAAAGCAATTACATTTTGCTAAGGCTGACGTAACAAAATACCACCAAATGAGTGACTTACACAACAGAAAGATATTGTCTCACAGTTTGGGAGTTCAGGGTGTTGGCAGGGTTGGCTCTTCCTGAGGACTGTGAGGAAGAATCTACTGCATGCCTCTCCCTAGCCTTTGGTGGTTTGCGGGACACACACACACACACAAATGAAATCACATCTTAGAACTCCTGGAATCCTGAAAACCCAGCTGAAAACTTTTTCCAAGAGCATAGCTTATCAGTTATTTTTTTAATCTCTTCACCTCTAAAATATTACTAAAATTTCAACATCAGAACAGTAAAGAATAAGTGAGCTAAAGATGGAGAGATGCCCAGATAGGTAAACATTTAAAATGGGACTTTGAAGCCCCGTTTCATGCTTTTAACTTACGTCTAGGATAGATTATGAGTGGAAATCCTATGAGATGTTTCAGATTAAATGGCAGATTCAAAAGTAAAAGCAATTACATTTTGCTAAGGCTGACGTAACAAAATACCCCCAAATGAGTGACTTACACAACAGAAAGGTATTGTCTCACAGTTTGGGAGTTCAGGGTGTTGGCAGGGTTGGCTCTTCCTGAGGACTGTGAGGAAGAATCTACTGCATGCGTCACCCCAGCCTTTGGTGGTCTGCGNTTGCGGGACATTTTGTCATCCCTTTGTAGAAGGGATGTAGATGTTTGTAGAAGCATCACTCCAACCTTTGCCTCAACCTTCATGTGTTATTTTCTTTCTGTGCTATTTGTGCCCACATGTCCCCGTGTTATAAGCACACCAGTCATAGTGAATTAGGGGCCCGTCCTATTCTAGCAACCTAACTAATTATATCTGCAATGATCCTATTCCCAAATAAGCCCACATTCTAAGGTACAGAACAGTAGGAGTTCAATATACAAATTTTGGGAGAACACAACTGAATCCATAACAGCAATCACCACAGATCCATATGCTGAATAAATCCAAGAAAGAAAAAGTTGCCATAATAACAAGGATATCAGAGTTTTGTATTTAAGTTTAAAATTACTTTCAGAAAAATATAAATTAATGATTAAATGGTGAGAATGCATCTGAAAAGGATCTGAGGGATTTAACCACAAGTTTAAAAAAAAAGCTGAGAGATTGATATGATTACTAAGAAATTTTAAAGCAAATAGAGCCTGCCTTATAATAAAAATGGTAATCACCAACAAAATGTGTTCCAGAAGAAATAATTAATGCCAACTGATGGAAGTTATAGCTGCATTTAAAGAATATTCTAATAAGCTTTTCTGTTCAATAGTAGAATGGGTACTGAATTTCTCTCCAGTGGAAATATTTAAGCAGAGATGAGTAGCCATCTATTTCAGATAGAAGAGGAATTTGGAAAAGTTTAAGAGAGCTAACACACCTGCCTTTTTGTTAATTAGGATTAAATGGCACCTGTAGGTCTTGACTTCCCTGGGGCTCCCTGCCTTTACTGCATATCTATACCGTGTCTGCCTCCCTTCTTCCTCCCCCAAGTGCAAGAAGTAAAACAGACCACTACCTCTTTGGATCATACACTGAGTGTGTTTAAAATGAGGTATTGCTGTCTTTTGGACTCTTAATGCTTTTAAGACCTGCCACACACTTGCTCTGTGGGCAAATCCCTGGATGTGACTGATTAATTGTCCTTCCAATTTGCCTAATTCTTCCAGGTGTGTTTCTCTTTTGATTTAGGTGATTAAGTGTCTAATCCACTATATATCCAACACGCCACTTTTCTGGCAGGACTTCAATCTGGATCACTTCAGTTAGAAGAGGGCATCTTTCTAAAGGGTTGGAACTCAACTACCACTAATTAAAAATGTGCGTGCTAGTGTCAGACACCTGGTTTTGAGTCCCAGCTCTTCACCGAATTGTTAGGCAAATCATTAAATATTGTAAACCTTACTTCATTATTTCTTCAAAATTTGAAAAAAACCTCTAAATACACCATGAGAATTAGGTGAGACGGTGCACTTGGGGCACTTTTTACAGTGTCCAGCAGAGAGAAAGCACTCGTAATTTACAGTTATATGAAAAAAGAACAAAGGAGATTGATGGGGGCCAGTGGAGAGGGGATGTGAGAAAAGAAAAGGGCATATGGACAAGAGTGGTACGAACCAGCAAGCCAAAGCTATGATTTGAATCCCGTGCAGAGGGCTTTTCCATATGGGAGGAAATAGGATTTGATGGTTGTAGAATAGCTCATATTGGGAGGGGCTGAGACCTGGTGTCTAGATATACCCAGGTTTAGCTGGAGACAACAAAGTTCCAGCCAGGTGGAGTACAGAATCCAGAGACTACCCTAATAACCTGTCATTGGGAATCTTGGCAGGGAATCTGGGTTGGAAGGTCCTATATGGAAATAAAGACGGACAAAGAGAGGTGAAGAATAGGTAATAGATATGAACCTAAGCAGATTGGTGGATGGCAAAGGATCTGACCTCAGTGAAGATACATGAGTGTGTGTGTAGGATGTCTGTTTTTGAGATATAATTGATACATAAAATTATGTAGGTTTAAAAAATACTATGCATTGGGGGTGCCTGGGTGGCACAGCAGTTAAGTGTCTGCCTTCATTCAGGGCGTGATCCCGGCGTTGTGGGATGGAGCCCTATGTCGGGCTCTTCCAATGTGAGCCTGCTTCTTCCTCTCCCACTCCCCCTGCTTGTGTTCCCTCTCTCGCTGGCTGTCTCTATCTCTGTCAAATAAATAAAATCTTTTAAAAAAATACTATGCATTGATTTAATACACATATATTGAAATATGATTACCACTGTAGTGTTAGCTAACATTTCTGTCACATCCTTATCTTTTTTTGTGATGCGAACACTTGAGATCTATTCTCCTAGCAACTATACAGTATTGCTATACAGTATTGCTAACTATAATCACAATGTTGTATATTAGATTCACCTTCTAACTGCAAGTTTCTACCCATTGATCAACATCTCCCCAATTCTCCCACCTGCTGATGCACTTTATTTTGAGGCCAGAGATTTAAAAACAAACAAACAAACAACAACAACAAAAACAAAACAGGTCTTTAGTCTCTGGGGTGAAAGCAAAGCAAAACCCAGGTGGGTAAGAATTTGTACCCTAGAGGGGTGCCTGGGTGGCACAGCAGTTGAGCATCTGCCTTCAGCTCAGGGCGTGATCCCAATGTTATGGGATCGAGCCCCACATCAGGCTCCTCCACTATGAGCCTGCTTCTTCCTCTCCCACTCCCCCTGCTTGTGTTCCCTCTCTCACTGGCTGTCTCTATCTGTCGAATAAATAAATAAAATCTTAAAAAAAAAAGAATTTGTACCCTAGAGGTTGTATAAGGTTATAGGTACCAAGGTTATACAAGTAGAGGGGCCTAGTTATTGTAAATTGGAGGGTATCTTAATCCATTTGTGCTGAACAAAAATACCAGACTGGGTGGCTTAAACAATAAGCATTTATTTCTCACAGTTCTGGAGGATGGAAAGTTCAAGATCATGGTGCCATGGTCTGGTCAAAGCCTGTTTCTTAGAAGACCTTTCATCTTTTTGCTATAAATTCTCATAGCAGATGGGGGCAAGGATACTTCCTCAGGCTGATTTGTAAGGTCACTAATCCCATTCATAAGAATGTCACAAAGTCCCCACCTCCTAATACCATTGTATTGGGAGTTAGGGCTTCAGCAAATGTATTTGGGGAGACATAAACATTCAATCCATAGCAGAGGGTCAATTAAAGAAAGAAACTAGATTCCATTGGGTATAGAATTTTGTCATGAGATTAGGGTAAATTATTGTGCCTATTAAAGGAGCTCAATAAATCTTTCCTAAATTGCATCACATTGAATGGCTTTAATTTCTCCACTACTAGGGGCAAGACTGTCCTGGAGTGAAGCTGAGCCTATTAAAGGAGACTAAGTAATTATCTATTATGAAGGAGACTGCTCTAGGGAAGGGGACAAAAAGCCAAGGTCTTCATAAAAGCACTTGAAAACATGGCTGCCCTATGTCATCCCACAAATTTACTGTAGAACATAACTGGAAATAAAATTTGGAGATAAAGTCAATCAAATATCTTTGAGCAAAGAAGAGTCAATTCTACACTTAAAGTCGCTTTTATGGTGAGCTACAAAGTAGACAATGGCCAAGCCAGTATAAAGCCAGGTGATCCTTTGGTCCACAGGTGTAGATGCCAAGGAGGCTATTAATCTAGTATAATATACATGTGTTTCCTAATCCCTACAGTAGTCAATGATTCAGACAGAAGTACCTATAAAATTTAATGTTGTACACCTAGTTATAATTTTTTTTTGTTTTGTATTTTAGGAAAAATGACTTAGACACTAGAGATACTATGACATGTCGCTTTGAAAAGAATAATCTTGTCAACCATCCTTATCTCTGTAGAAGAGCCTGGAAGAGACTCAGAACAAAACCTCTTCCAAATATACCAAATTTGCTTCAACTCTTCATTTGACTGAAGGAATGAATTGCAGGGAGAAGAAATCATGTATTTTTTAAACTATTGTTACAATAATTCATTAATTTATGTAAAAGGCTCTTTTGAGCTATTGATCTCTGAGGTATTTAAAATGGACATATGTAACTGATTATATAGTTATCTGCAATCTTTTTAGGAGAAAAAACACACACAAATATTTTCAAAGTTAAATACTAGGCTTCTAGTAGTGACAATGCAACCCTGTTTACATGTACCTCCTTAAAACTTCCCACAGGTCATGTTTTATTTATGATACTATCAAGATTTTCTTTTAACAAAAAAATTATCTGATAAGACAAGAAGTAAAATTGAGCAATTCAGTTTTGAAGTACGTAAAATTTACTTGGAGAAAGAAGAATTTTTCTATTTTATGATGTAGAATTCAATTTAAGGAAGATAATAAATTTGGAATTCAGTCAGGAACAAGGCACAAAATCATAACATATACTTCAACTGTCATTTGCCAAATGTTGATTTCATGTTATTTCTTCCTCTAATTTTTATTTTTATTATCTTAAAATTTTTTATTACCTTTTAGATATTTTAATCTCTTATTTCTATTAAGGCATTATCCTACATAATTTAATGCATGTTATGTAGCATTTTTATTCTTTACTCAACTTTTATTTACACATCTGATACATATTAAACATCTACTATACACACACACATATGCACACACTACTGTGTCAATAACTGTGAGGCACTGAACAGGTCTGACATGGGATCTGCTCTCATGAGCCTTCATTCTACCAAGTGAGGGATTGGATAAGAGACTGTGAGGGGCACCTGGGTGGCACAGCGGTTAAGCATCTGCCTTCAGCTTGGGGCATGATCCTGGCGTCATGGGATCAAGCCCCACATCAGGCTCCTCCACTGAAGCCTGCTCCTTCCTCTCCCACTCCCCCTGCTGTGTTCCCTCTCTCACTGGCTGTCTCTATCTCTGTCAAGTAAATAAATAAAATCTTTTAAAAAAGAGAGAGAGAGACTGTCATATTCTAAGTACAAGATGACGGAGAAACCCTCAAGTTCTCAGAGACAGGCTTTCTGGAAGAAAGGGAAGTGAAAGATGAGAGGGAGATAGCAAAGCAAAGAAGGTAGTAGGGTAGTGTTGGCAAAACGTATCTCCAGCAGAAACAGATCTAGAGCTCTATAGACATGTTAGGCTTTCAAGCCTTTAGCCTAGGAAAAAAACGGAAGCCGACGAATGTTTTCATGATGGGAGGGACATGCAGGTCTGCTGCACATTGTACACGTGACTGAGTGTGTGGTGAAGGCGGGCCCTACATTTTAAGTGAGTTCTATTCACACATAGACACGCTATATTTATATATTTATTATGGCGATTTCCTGGTAGTGAAAAAATGTCTTGTTCTAATTTAAATATTTTATGACAATTTTTTGACAGAGGGAAGTAAATTGTCTTGTGAAGAGTGCCCTGTAAACATTCACAAAGACGATGCATTCTGGATATCAGTAGGCTCTGGTTGTGCCAGTTTGCACTGTCAAATAGCCCTCTGTTGTGAACATTTGGAGAACAAATTGAGGGAAGGCAGAAGTAGATGAAGGAATACCATTTATAGGACTCTTGCTTTGTCCATAGGAGAAATGTTGGTGTTTTGGATTAGTATGGTGACATAATGGTTAGAGAAGACAAGATGAGAGCAATATTTGGTGAATAGAATCAACAGACCTTGATAGCTGAAAAGAAACAGATGGGAGACTCCCAGATTACTGGCACTTAATTGATCAATTTCATTTATGATATTAATAGAAATTAATCATTTAGCTCTCAGACTTTCAGTTTCTATTTCTCAATTGGTGAAAACTTTTCTAATTCTAAGTAAAAGGAGTCCCTTACCAAGACTTGACTTCTTTATTTGGGACTGAAATTCATCTCTTGATATTCTACTTCAAAGGGCTTTGGCTTTNTTTTTGTTTTTTTTTTTTTTTTTTTTTTTTTTTTTTTTGCCTGCCAAATCAATTGCAAACTGCTATACAGTTGGTGTCTGTTATAATCCTCAGTTCGCATTTGACCATCCTGTTTTTCACATTTCTCCAGCTGTTGAATAGCTAGTTTCTGATGATTACATCCTCTCCCTCCCTTATGCTCCCAGAATCTTAAGCTCCTGATTTTCCATGGAAACTCATTTAGTTACTTCCACTCAATTATCACAAACTCTTCAATTCCTTTTGAATTTTTCTTCTGTTCTCTGACTAGAATTTCATTGCCTTCTAATTTGGTAATGGCTGAAAATAGCGTTAACCTGCTGCTGTTTTCTGCCTTTATCATTATTAACAATGTTTAATATTTGGTGATTTGATGCCCACCATGATGCGCTAGGCAGCACGTGTGTTCACGTGTACACACACACGTGGGTGCGCGCCAGCTCAAGTCTTTGCAACTGGAAACTACTTCTCTTTAGGCCTTTGTGAAAATCATGAGTCTTGATGGCAATCCAATTCTGACTAATTAGGTTTTATTAAAAAATTATAAACATTCAAATGTCAGGTATGAATTCCTTTCTTAATTAATCATATAATTGAGCAAAAAGTCACTTTATATAAAATGTTTAAAGCCCAGCCATTTTATTAGATTTTTCAACAACTTAAAAATACCAATTTGTCTTCATCATAATTTCTAATTAATGAGAAATTATAAAATGGACTTCTCATTGGACATTTCATTTGAGGATTCTACTTAGTGCTAAAGAGGAAAAAATGCTGTCATAATAAATTTTAACCAGGGACTTATTAACAAGTAGAAATAGTCTACAAATTCCATGGAGGCTTTGATAGGGGTCATATTTGCCACATGACTTGGTGACTCCTACTGGTCAAATAAGGATCCAAGGCAGAAACATCAAGTATTGCCAGTTTCAGATTTAGTGTGTTCTTTGCATCATAGATTACACTTTGGCCATAAGGACTAGGAGAAATCTTTTAATAATAAAATTACAAATAAAACAGAGTTGGGAGGATCTTTGGCTAACACAGAGTTAAAAGATTGCTCAAAAAGGAAGAAAACAGCATGACTAAAGTATTTCACATAATTGAGCTTTTTACTGCACACAATTCTTCATTGTGAACTCTATTAGAAAATTTTTCTCATTACGGGTGATCACAGCTTTTTAATTTTCTTCCTCCCATTTTCCTTGACATCTACTTTTTGTTCATTTAGTCATTAAAGTGTGTCAAATGGTCAGATAGGAAAAATAGAAGAAAATGACACATAAAGCAAGTCTCATTTATTGTATGGCATTCTCTAAAAAGGAATATGGCAGTGGAGAGATAATTGTCTCAAATTATTTGGAAAGTATATATTGATTTCTATTATGAATCCCTGTCTAACTTCCATTTACAGGAACTGCTAATTCAATTATATTTTAACCTCATAAATGAGTATATTTCCTAAAAAAATTATTTAGCTTTATCTCTGCTTTCAACTAAGACGTAAAATATTTGTATAATGGGAACCTCTACATATACTGGTTTGCAAGAAAAAATTATCATGTTGGGGCATTTATTCTAATTCATAAAAAATTCTGGATCAATGGTTCCTAGAAAGCAGAAACAAGTTTGTTACAGACAAGTTTCAGGGCTGAACTGAAATCCAAGATCAGGGCTTTCAGGAAGAGTGTTAGGAAAACTGTGGTTCAGAACTTGGCTGAACAGATGAAGAGAAGGAGGGACAAAGATACGTTATCAGGGCATAGAAGGATATAGTGAGGTAGCCAGAAAATACCCAGGCCAACAGTTAGATCTTTTGGAGGTTCAGAGAGCAGAGACATGTGACCAAAGGCCAGGTTTGAAGAATCAGAATCACTGAGAGGTATTTAAGGAAGAGATTTTTAGTAAGTTCCTCAGGAATTTCATTGAGTCCTTCTAGTTAAGAAGTCTACCAAAGAGCTTCAAGAGATTTATAAACCTTCTGAATAGGCATGAAAAGTGGTGTGTGTGTGTGTGTGTGTGTGTGTGTGTGAGAGAGAGAGAGAGAGAATACATTATTTTTCCTGGGAAGAAATTTCATAGCTCTCATTAGATACTCAAAGGGGTCCTCAACATCCCAAACAACTAAAACCCACAATGTTAATTAATTAATTAAGATTTTATTTCTAAGCAATCTCTACACCCAACATGGGGCTCAAACTTACAACCCTGAGATCAAGATTCACACATTCTACCAACTAAGCCAGCCAGGCACTCCAAAAACCACAATGTTCTAAAAAATAAAGAAGTCTCCTAGAAGTTAAGGATATGAGCAGAAACTAAATTATGATATTTGAAAGATAAATACATAGAAGAAAGAAAGATTTACAGTCCCACATTAATGAAAACTAATACTGAGACAAATTTAACTGTCAGTCAAGCAAATGTGTGACATGGATTTTCTGTGTATGGCAAAAATGTGTATTCTGTTCACAGTTCATCTACACTTCCGAACATGTCTGCATTCTATCGGTGATTAAATTAGAGAAAATTACCTAAATGTTGGAAGAGAAATTGGTTGCCATAAAATATTATTGTGTGCTAAGTAAATACTTCTATAAAAAGTACAAGAAGATATTTCGGTCAGCTTAGTTAGAAATAAAGAAGTAGGGGTGCCTGGGTGGCCAGTAATTAAGTGTCTGCCTTCAGCTCAGGGCGTGATCCTGCCATTATGGGATCGAGCCCCACATCAGGCTCCTCTGCTATGAGCCTGCTTCTTCCTCTCCCACTCCCCCTGTGTTCCCTTTCTCGCTGGCTGTCTCTATCTCTGTCAACTAAATAAATAAAATCTTTAAAAAAAGAGAAAGAAAGAAGTAGACAAAACTCCAATGCTGCCACCAGCTGCTAGATGATTAAATGTGATGTTTTACATTAGTGAATACTGTGAAATTTTAAATTCACATTATAAAGAGACATTGGATATTTCTATTTTATAGATTTATTTCACATAAGACCACTGTAAAACGTCCATCTCTCTTAAAATTTCAGCTAAATTTTCCTTCAAAGTAATATCTTTGAATGGAGATTTCAGCAAAATTAACATATTTGACATGCAAATTAATCCTCAGACCTATTTGTTACTACATTGTTTTTTCCCACAGGGTGATTGGCCCAATATATCTGTAAGTTGTTTCTGAGACATGTGTTAGATATTTGAAGTCATTGAATATTGCTCTGAGTTACTGAAGTAGTCAAGTGTATCAGAAACAAATAGATTAAATTAATTAAATATTAGGTGTTTATAGAGAAAATAACAAGAAAAATGTGCACAAGACTTTAAACCGTAGCCATTTAATCATTAATTTACAATGAAAACTCAGATTTGCATATGCCAGGTTATATATTTGTAATCGGCACATATTATTATGATAGCATTCTAATGGTTTAATAGAGGGAATATTTTTTTTCAGAAGAGTTACTTCACATCTGTGACGTAACTGGCCTGAATTGGAATTACTTAGGGAAGATGGCAAAATATAAAACAATTTAGATGAACTTCTTGATTATTCTGTAAGCCCATGTGGTTAGATAAAATAAACATTTCCAACAATATGAGACTGATGATTTAAGTATGTTTATTGCCTATCTTTTCCATTGTTCCCAAAATGTGTATACCTTCCCCACTATTTAGAAATAAATGGAAATAATACTGAATAGATTTTTATTTAAAAGCCAGCAAAATTCTTTATTATTGTTTTATTCTGAAGTTTTATCACATCAAGCTTTAAAAGAAGGGAAAACTGAAAAAGAAATAAAGATAATTGATATAAATAGCAGAGAAGAGTAGAAAACAAGAAGACTGCCTTAGGCTACTAATTAAAAGAGACAAGATAATTTGCAGTGGGTGTGGATTCAAGAACAAAGTGAAAAGAATACAATAAATTATTCTTGATGGAAATTAAAACTGCTTTTAGTAATTCTTTTATTAGAATGTAAGTATGACTCTAATTAAAATAATACCCACAGTTGTCAAGTAGAAATATGCCTGTGAAATCAGCATATTAAAAAGACCCATATTTTTTCCAAAATGTACTTGTACCATTATTCTTGAAACAGTCTAACACATTTAATAGTATTTGGATACTATTAGAAATGGTGTGAGTATTTCATTCCAAAGGCAATTTAAAGCTTTTCCTAAGAGCATGTACTTTTCATAAGATTAGATAAAAAATTTCTTTTCTTAGTCTAACTATTGCTTCTTACCTCAGCCTCAAGCACATGCAATTTACTGCCTCATGCAATGCTATTGGTGGCTTTTTTCAATTTTAACCAAGTGTCTGTATGGTAGGCAGCTCAATTAAAGAATATGATGGCGGTTTATGCTACCCGATACTAGAAAAATATTCTTGTGTGAAGAAAAGAACATTTCTAAGCACCTGTTCTCAATATCATCTTTGTTATCCCCTCTAAAAACTCACAAAATCCCTGTGAAGTCATTGTTATTATTAGCAGTAATAGTAGCATTACTGCCATTTTACACGTAAGGAAACTGACACTCAGAAGTGCTATGGACATATATAACACTTCCAAGTTGGCACAATTAGTACATGGCCATAACAGCAAATAGAATTGAAACAACTAACTTGGCAAACTAAAGAAGCAGTTATAAGAATGTTTTGGCTTTCCCCCAGGCACCAGAAAAATGGATCTTGAGTGAAATATTAGATAGCTAAATATCTAACCTCCTTAATCACTTAAAGACACTACAGTAATTAGTTTAAGTATTTGATATTTTTTAAATTATATTTTCCCAATATACATTTTATAGAAGATGATTAGAACAAATTAAGAAACAAATAAAGAAGGAAAGAAAACAGAATTCTTAAATAATCCAAAGAAAGCCTCTCACTGTTTTTAATGACATTTCTTTCAGTGTTTTCTGCCTTTCTTTTCATTCTTTTGTTCTTCTATTGTTTGTCTTATTCCTTATTATACATACTTGTGATCACAATGATAGCTTTTTTTTTTACTCCACTACATATTTAGTCCTGTCTCCAACTTATTTTAAAGTTTCATAAGCATACATCCAATAGGTTTTGATAATTTATTGAGTAAATATACCATAGTTTATTTAGCCATTGAGGCAAAATTCATATTTAATGGGCTCCCAAGTTTTTCTATTATAAATAACACCAAGCTGAACACCTTGGGCATGAAATTTTTCATGTTATATTAATTCTTTAGATTTTCCAGAAACAAATATCACCGGATTGAGGGCTTTTGATAGATTTAGTCAAATTGCTTTTTAAAAAGTTTACTAATTTATGCTAAATAGATATACATTAAAATGTGTATATTATCTCAGCCCAGGATATTTAATATTCACATTAAAAGAAATAGTTCATTTGCATTTCTCTGATCACTAGTCACATTATTTATTTCACAAGTTTGTTAGTCTATTTCATCTTTTAAATTATCTTGTGTGATTTTTATTTATGTTCCCTAAACGCATAATTTGGCAAGTTGTCTGGTTGGTTAGATGCCTGGGATTTAATCTGCAAATGTTTAAATTCACTAAGTTCTTAGGTATGACCAATTTTTAAAGCAACATTCAGTTGACTTCTTTTGTCCTTTATATATTAGATTTTCAGTGTTCAACTATTATGTCTCTGGCCGTGTGTTACACGTGAGGATTTAAAGGTGAGTAAGTCTGAATCTCAGCAGACCTATATTTTAAAACTGCAGCAGGGGGCAGGTCCTTAGACAACGACTATCCTGTGTGTATAAATAAGTCCTCTGAAGGCAGCCATGCACAGTTTACCAAGGAATTCTCATAGAGATCCCTTCTATTTTCTTTCCTTTTCCTCTTCTCCCATTAATTCTACCAGGAGAGAACATTGAAGGAAAACATAGGAGATAACAGAGTTCAGGATTCTCAGTCAGTGATAAGATTTTTTATATGATAGTATAGGCAAACAAATATCCCTTCTAGGTCAGCAGGAAGCACTTGCAGAAATGCAAAATAATTATAATACTTTTGCACTTGTTCAAACTTGTACATTTACCAATGGAGACAGATGTAACCAAGGTTGTGTATCTTATGATTAAAACAATCATCTCTTTCTCCTAAATCTGAATTGCCAACTTCTGACAGACAGAATGAGGAGTCTGTGATTGCTGTATAATCCTTCAACTAGGAAGCCAGTGATTCCTACTTCAACAGATATTCTTTAGAGTGGGGATGCATCTAGCACAGGATGCAAATAAAGATCGGTGATAACAGAGACTGGAATGATGGTGGAAGATGAAGATTTAGAATGAAACTTCATAAATAGACACCTTAAATAGCTTCTTCTTGCTGAAGAGTAGATGGTGGTTAATGCCAGAACAGAACAAGATTTTACATAATTCCCTCTCTCTCTCTCTCTCATGAATATATATATATATACACACACACACATATATATATACATATACATACATATATATGCTTAAAATTATATATAATACATACGATATATATGATATATATGTTTACACAAACATGTATGTATACATATGTATGTATACACACACACATATAACATATATATATGAAAGAACATATTCAGCATTTGGGTACTGCTGCAGAAAAAAAAATCTTGAGCAAAGTAGATACTAATGAGATTTGTTATTAAAACTCAGTCCCACAATGTGCATACCAGAATCCCACAATGGTACATGAGGAAGGTTCATTCCTTCTTTTCTCCCCCTCTTTTTTTTATAGTGGTAAAATATACATGATATAAAATTCACCATTTTAACCATTTATAGAGGTACAGTTCTACATTACTCTCTCAAGTGTGTCAATTTGTCATATTATAGTTTCTAAGATACACATAAATTGCTGTAAGAATATAGATGAGAGCCCCTATTGCTGCTTAGGGAGACCAAGGAAAGCTAGTGAGATGATATGACATTTAATTGGGCCTCACAGAGTAAGTAGGAGTTTTCTAGACAGACAAGGAAGGGAGAAATGACATTCTGAATAGATGGAAAAGCATGAACTTTGGCATAATCATAAAAGTGCAAGACATACATTTTCAGGGGCAGTGAATAATTGTTCTGAGCAGACAAGAATTTAGACTGTTACTGAATTAATAGGAAAGGAGTTTCACCTTAATCTTTCATTTTTTGAGGCTCTTGCCTGTGAGACAAGAGATGTACGATCTGCTTCTTTTTCATTCTCTTAACCTCTCCTAAACCAGCATCCACACACATAGAATGAGAGGAGATGGACCAGATAGTGGTTGGCGAACATTTTCTGCAAAGATCTGAGTAGTAAATATCTTCAGCTTTGCACACCATACAGTCTTGGTCTTCACTGCCACTACTCAACTCTGTTGTCATTGCAAAAGCAGCTACTGATAATCTGCAAACAAATGGACAGGCCCAGATTTCACCTGAAGGCTGCACTTCATCAACTCTGGAAGTGGATAATGTTGAAAACACCCTTTTGTGTAAACATTTAATAGGTCTGTTGTTCTCTATTTTCCAAGTTTTATTCTTTCAGATAATTTTTATCACAGATGAGCCTATTTTTGGATCACTGCATTTAAAATGATTAACATTATAGTTGTTCTTTCTCTTGCCAGGGAGTTACTGAATATCATTCTCTAGTTGCTGCAGGATATCCAGGTATTTGCTCAACTTTTTACACTGAAGGATATGAATCTCAAATTCTTATACAAGAAAATGGAAGCAAGAGTCATAAAGTAGCTAATACTACTGCTTATGCAGAACAATGAAGGACAGCAGAACTGCCACCTGAAAATATGCCTTTGGCTTACTGATTATTTTGAGTTAAAGTTACTCAAGACACAGAAGGTACAAGGACACTGTGGCCCTCCTTCATACCCATGAGAGCAGGAAATAAATCTCCCATATGAAAAGTACCCTCCCTATACCAGAGGGGTAGAAACCATTCTTATCACCAAAGACAGGGAATTTAAGGTGGAGAAGCCTGTATAAACAAATCTTGTTACTTCTTCACTAGTTTACTACCTCAAGCTCAAACTCCTTTGTCTTGTCAATTCTTTACAAATTTATTGTTTCTTTGTCTAGGAGGTGTAAAAATGGCCTGCTTTGGCCATACCTTTGAAGGTTATATTTTTTATGGAACACCCGTATTTACAAAATTAAATTTCTTTTTCTCCTGTTAATCTATTTTATGTCAACTATTAGTCCAGGCAAAGAACTTAGAAGGGAAGAATGGAAATGTTTTCCACCCTTATGGGAATATAATGAATCTTTTTTCAGACAAATCTAAGCAGTAGAAAATACAAATTAATAATAATTTAACCTTGGCTATAGCTATAGGGTTTATTTTAATGGTAGATGTGCCGTCATTTATTTTGGTTTTGTATATATCAGTAGTAAGGGAATGTAACTCTCTGATGTACCATTCTATTTAATGTCTTTATTAAGCCAAATTAAACACGTTTGACTAATGCATAACTAATGAGAATTATCAAGAAAAAATAAGATTATTAATGTTTCCAGTCCAGTATAACCTAAAGTCAGTCTTGGAGGTGGAATAAAGACCATGAACTCAATTTTTATCTTACATAATCCTGTGGAGGCATAAACTCATTAAAATAGTCTTGCTTTAATAATCTTTGTGTGTCTTTCTATAGAGTGAACACATATTAAAGAGTTGCATGGAAGCAATTGTGAGAGGGAAGAAAGTTCTGGATTGATGAAAACCTTGGGGGTATTGGTTAATCTTATCAAAACAAAGAAAATGTCATTTTTAGAACTAGTTTTTTAAGCCCCTGAATGCAGATTACAAGAATATTTTTCTCAGTTTACCTCATAAGAGTACTTTAAAAATAAAAAAAGATACAGTAATATTTAGAAACACACAACTAAAGCACTTTTTTTATATTTTCAATTTTATGTCTCTTATTATCCCATCGTTTGCAACAATAAAAATTCAATGTATGAAGATAGAAGGTCAGCGTTAGAACTGAGAATAAGGATGCACTAGATAGGCAATATAAAGAGCTGAGAATTAGCTTTACTTTCTAGTAGAAACAGAGTTTCAACTGGGCACATGGCCTCCCAAATAGAGACTACATTCGCCTCTGTCCCTCTCAGCTAGAGAGGCCAATCAGCAAAATTCATGGCAGTGAATAAATGTAAGTAACTGTGCCATGCCCACAGTTCTTGCCTGCTGGAAAACCTGAGGGCCACCACAAGGTTAGGCCCACATTGGAAGTTGGTGGTGCTGCCCTGAGCAGCTGGGGCTCCTGGATGACTGCAGGGTGTAAGGCTGCTTTACTAGTCTGAACTGGTTAGACCAATCAGTTTCTGTAAAGGGTCACAAAGAAAATACTTGAGGCTTCTTGAGCCATTCAGTCTCTGTCACAACTACTTAGCCTTGCCATAGATAATACATCAATGCCCAAGTGTGGTTGTGTTTCAATATAACTTTATTTGTGAACACTAAAATTTGAATTTCATATAATTTTCATGTGTCACAAAGTATTCTTCTTCTTTTTTTTCCAACAATTTAAAAATCATTCTTATCTTGCAGGTCATGCAAAAACAAGCAGTGGGCTACATTTAGCCCATGGGCTATAGTTTGTCAAATTATAGCTAACCACGTTTGGGGGAAAAATAAACTTTTTAAAAAATTCATTCTATTTTGAGGCCTCTTGGTTATTTTTTTTAAAGATTTTATTTTTTTATTTATTTGACAGAGATAGAGACAGCCAGTGAGAGAGAGAACACAAGCAGGGGGAGTGGGAGAGGAAGAAGCAGGCTCATAGAGGAGAAGCCTGATGTGGGGCTTGATCCCATAACGCTGGGATCACGCCCTGAGCCGAAGGTAGATGCTTAACCACTGTGCCACCCAGGCGCCCCTCTTGGTTATTTTTTTAAATTCATGTGTTTTTATGTATTTTTTAAATTGAAATCTATTTCACACATAACATTGTATAAGTTTAAGGTATGCAACGTGTTGATATGATAATTGCAATATGATTGTCATTGTAGTATTAGAATCTCTTTTGTCACATAATTATCATTTTTTACTCATTATTAAAATAGCTTAGCCTTCAAAAGCCTAACTTTTATACGATCTATCACTGTCATTTGCATTATGATTCATTCATTCAGAAGTAACTTCTCCTTTCTGCATCCAGGCTAGGACTCAGAGAGAAGATGAGCCACCCTACTTCCTTCTCCTTTAATCTCCTCTCCTGCTTCTTTTCCTAATGACTTTGAGTCCTTGCAAGGGACCAACCTGCTAAGTAGGCTAGGGACACCTCCTGGTATCCTTAAATCACTGCAATGGGTTAGAAGTTTTCCTCTTTAGAAGAAAGATAAAGAGTGATTGATTCTTCACAAATTATTTGTGAATGATTAATTTAAGTAATTTATTACTCATGGAATGAATTGAATTATGTCTCTCCCAAAGTGCATATTTGAAGCTCTAACCCTCAATGTGACAGTACTTGAACACAGGGCCACTAAGGAAATTATTAGGTTAAATAAGGAAACAAGGATAAGGAAGAGACACCAGAGGGCTCCCTCTAACTCTCTGTGTATGCACAGAGGAAAGGCCATGTGAGAACATAAGGAAATTGTGGCCTTCCACAAGCTGGAGAGAGGGGCCTTGCCAGAGACACCCTGATGGAAACTTGATCTCGGACTTCTCCCTTCCAGAATTATAAAAAAAAAATAAATGTTTGTTGTTTAAGCCACTCAGTGTGTGGTATTTGGTTACGGCAGCCTAAGCAGACTAATATACCTATATAAAGTTAAAATAATAATTTGCTAGTGAACTGTATTATTTTTTATAACTTTGCCCTTATCCTTAAGCCCATTAGTGAAACAGTGTCAAAAGTTTTCTCTAAATGCTTTCCTTGGGAAAAAACAAATTCAATCATTGTTTAGCTTTAACTTTCAAAATAAACTTTAAAAAGGAATAGATAAGAAACAGTAGTCTTGAAAACTAGGCTTTCAGTTGCAAGAGCCAAGCACTTGAGAGAAAACGTAGTTTTCTAAATCCCAAGTTTCCTTTCCTTTAAGTTTTTATTGAAATTCCAGTCAGTTCCATACAGTTTTAGGTGCAGAATTTAGTGATTCATGACTTCCATACCACACCCAGTGCTCATCCCAAGTGCTCACCCATTTACCAAGTTTCCTTTTATGCAGGAAGAGCCACGTTTAGGAAGTGTGAGCACATCAAGTTCTCGGTACATGTCAGAGATTGCGGAAGGGTACACGATGTGATGGAAGGACAGAATTCCATGACAGAGCAAAGGAAAGAATAAGTCTTTGTGGAATGGAGAGTAAAGTTGGGGGGATTTAGTAGATGTGGATCTGGATTGTTGAGCGTACCAGAGCACTTTCCCTCCCGTGCCTGGGGAAGAGAAGAGGAAATCATAGACTCCTAACAATAACAGCAAAGGTGGGTCCTACCTTGCAGAGGACCCCGCACCGACATGAGCAGCTGCAGTGAACAGGCACGTCTGCACAGCGTCTTCAGGCAGAACAGAGAAAGCCTCCCAGTGCTCCTTTGTCTCCAGGGGGCCACAGAGATAGTTCACAGGTCCTCAGAGAACTTTTGAGAAGCAGTATTCATGCCAGGAGGTGCTGTCTCTTGGAGAAGAGGTGAGTAAGGTCCCAGGAGCAATCCTGGCGCGGTGCATGTGCCCAGAGGCAACAGTGTTAAAGAAGGAAACCTCAAGATCATGTGAGCTTGGACATCTTGGTGGTCGAGGCGAGGGGCAGCAGCAAGAACTGTAGGCCAGTATCCTCGTGGGCAACATGCACGTCCTCTTATAGGAAAGAGGAAAAGGGAAGTGTCTTTAAGCGTGGGAGAGACCAGATACAAAGCTTATATTTTTAATGGTGGGAAACTAAAATATTAAGTTTATACAAATGTTTATGGAAGAGAGTCTAAATTTTTAACCGGAAATGCCTGTGTTGCCTTAAAGTAACAAGATTCAGGTCTTTTCAACATTAGCAGACGGTGAGCTATGGGGAACCAGCCTCGGCTGAGTTCAATTTCGGAAAAGTTAAAGTTTACACCTGCACAGCTGAGGTGTGTGTCCTTTCCATCTGGCGGCAGCTGCTGGCTACTACCTACGGAAAATGGCTGCTGTGTTCGTCTGACTGCTTCACCACAGGGGCCGTGTTAACTGGCGAACAAGCAGGACTCCCAGCAGGGACTCGGAAAAGCTGCAAGGGTCTGGCATTCCTGATGAATCTCAGAACAGCCACGGTACGTCCGGTGAGTCCGCTAGGTCAAGTGGCCATTTCTGCATTATGATCGGCAGATAGGAGCAGGGCCGTACCCTGGGCGGCGGACTCTGGGTAAATGTGACATTACACCTCCAACGACGAGTCTTACTGGAACGCTGGCAAAACCTTCTCACCAGAGGGATTCCTCTCTCCCAGCGGCCAAGTACCCCTCGTGCGGGGTTCCGCCTCCTTCACGTACCAGCCGCCAACCGAGGCGAGGAGGCGGATGCTCCTCCTTCCGACGGAGGAGCGTCAGGACGCCGACAAGAGCGCCAGGACGTCGCCAGTAGCCCGGCGCTGCGCTGCACCGCGTGCATGTGAGGTATCTGCGTCCTTCAGTTCCTCGTCCCTTCACGCGGCACCCTGTCGGCTCACGGCACCACAGGAAGGTGAGTAAATGACGTATTTGGAGAGAAACCACATGCAGAAAACCTTTATTACAGCATATTGTTACAAATGTTCTTACTCTTGGTTTTGTTCATGTCTGACTGTGCCTCGTTTGTAACCTAAACTTTATGGCAGGTGCGTATATATAGGGGCAAGTATACTTAGGGGTCTCAGGCACCCGCTGGGACGGACGGCGTCCTTTGTGGGGAAAGGGGGCTGCCGTATCAGTGTAACAGGCTGACGGGCAGTCTCCATCGTGCCGCTTTCCTAACACTGTCCCTGGCTACACTGCATGTCAGTTTTGTGAAACCCTTGTCCTTCACACTTGCCCCTCCGTGACCCTTGTCCTGCACACTTGCCCCTCCGTGACCCTTGTCCTTCACACTTGCCCTTCCGTGACCTTTGTCCTGCACACTTGCCCCTCCATGACAGTTCCGGCAACCGTTTTTGCTGCTGCTGTCGCTGCATGTCGCAGGGTCCGCTTCCTTCACTCGCACAGCGGGGTCACACAACCGCAGCCAGCTTGGGGTTCCAATTCGGTGACGCCTCACTGGGCATTCAGCGTGGCCTCATACACGCACCGGACAGCATGCAACACAGGGCCACGCAGTAAACAACGTACAAGGGTATGAAGTGCGAACCCGCGCATCTGAAATGAGGACTCGCCTGCTCTGAGTCAGCGGCAGGCACTTCCGCTAACCAGGCTCAGGCACTGGAAGGGCTCTGCGGTCAGAGGCTCGGTGACAGTCTCACAGAGGTCAGTGGCCGCTGCCTCCCATGCGCTCGGACGTGGAAGAGTCCACGTCCGGACGATCTGACGGTTTGCTGCAGGGTCCTGCCTTTTTTTTTTTTTTTCCTGCAGGAGTGCAGCCATTTGCCGTAGGTAGTAGCCAGCAGCTGCCGCCAGATCGAAAGGGCAGACACACTTCAGCTGTGCAGATGTAAAACTTTAATTTTTCCGTAATTGAACTCAGCTGAGTCTGGTTCCCCATAGCTCACCTTCTGCTAATGTTGAAAGGGTTAACCAGGCTTCAGCCATTCCAGGGCCCTTCTGGTTCCAGTGATTATCGTTTCTCGGTTCTTCAGGTCTTCTTGGCCTTGCGAGTTGGCAGTCTGCCTACCGCCAACCGTCCTGATTTTAGTGATATCTATTCTCTCTGCTCATTGCCCTCGGCTGTCTTCCTGAATCTCTATGTCGTTGCTGGAGTGAGTGACCCCATCCTGCTCCCTACACTCCATTATTTGATTATTTATCCAGAATTGGTTATTGGCTATTCCCCAGTGCCTCTGTGTATCCTCATGTGTCTTCTACTTCTCCCTGGAATGACTTCCCCAACCTCTCAGCATTTCTCTCTTTCTCCCTTACTATTCATTCTATCAATCTTAAATACATCCTCGTGCCAAAGAATGCCTCGATCTCCTTTATTCAGTAGGCTCTCCTTAATATCCCATAGGCCCTTTTAGACTTCCCCTAGGGTTTATCCTGTTCAATTTATATGATACTTCTTGTAATAGTTTATCTGCATTGCATGTGATAAAGTTCCTTAAATATAATTATTTCTTATTCGTCTTAATTTCAGTGTTCTCATATTACTATACTGAGCATAGTCTGTGCTCAGTCAACACATTTTCTTGAAATAATGGAAAAATCACATTTTAGTTCCTGCTATGCCTTTAATTTAAAAATCTGTGTTTGCTCCATAAAATAATGCTTTGGGGAAAAGAAAAGACATGCATGTCACTCTTTGCTTTCAACTTTTGTTCTAGGTGGGAAAAAGTGCAGTGTAGAAGTTTAAGGTCTCTACAGGGCTGTCCAAGGACACAGAAAGTGGGGGAAAGTGATTAAAGAGGAGGCTCCCAGGGACAGAATGGACCCAGGGAAAGAGGAGTTAACTTCTGGCAGCTGAGACTGTGAGAGCAGATGGGTGAATAGGAGAGAGGGCCTGTTGTAGGGGGAATGAAGAAAACAGAACTAAGAATATAGATATCTCAAGGCCACAACCTGTGCAAAAAATAGATGGAGAACAGAAATGATACTCATGTCTTTAAGATACAGTGTGGAAATATGACATCTGATTGTAATAAGAGGATATAATTAGCTTTCCTGATAAAGGAGGTTGCAGTTGAACACGTGATATGCCGTGCATGTGGTGGAAATGATTTTGATTTCTTCAGTGTATGACACAGCTATACTGGTGTGGGGAGCAAAGCAGATTGTTGTGCAAAATTCTGTCCAAGTAGGCTAGTTGTCAGGTTTTATATATGCCTATAATGGTTTCTCATTTCCTCACCTGTGGGAGAGCTAATCAATAAATAAATTGGTACAAGAAACTAACACTATTTATGTAGCATGTCTTGAGAAATCTCCCAAGGCAGAGAATTGAAAGGAGCTACTGTAGATATAAAACAGGCCACCCAGAACTCATGATGACTAGTGATACCACTATTGGAGGGCCAGGATTGTAGGGAATTCTTATAAGCCAAGAGTAGCATTCAGCCTCTTTAAAGGTATTCTTCTTTTGGGAACTGCAAGCCTTCAGTGGAGAGAGCCATCCAGAGAAACTCCATTTGACTCCTCCCTTTATTTAAAGATAAATTCTTGGGGCACCTGGGTGGCTCAGTCATTAAGCATCTGCCTTTGGCTCAGGGCCTGATCCCAGAGTCCTGGGATAGAGTCCCACGTCGGGCTCTTCAACTGGGAGCCTGCTTCTTCCTCTCCCACTCCCCCCGCTTGTGTTCCCTCTCTCGCTGGCTGCCTCTCTCTCTCTGTCAAATAAATAAATAAAATCTTAAAAAAATAAAAAATAAAGATAAATTCTTATTACCCTCATTCCCTGATGCTCCTTTTTATCCTGGGCAAGTGAGAATTTCTAATAGGCTCTACTCGGTCACTCCATATTTATTTCAAGAGTAGATTAGATAATGTAAGAACATGTATTTTGTAAATTAAATTTTATAAAGCAAGTTTTTTTTTTAATAAACTTCCAGACTAATGAGAACAAGAATATTTTCACTGAGTATCAAGAATCAATTCTTCATTTTTTCTTGAGAAATCTTTTGGACAATTGGGATAGTTTTCTTTATCAATAAAACATTCATTTAGAATTGATTCCTCATTTCCACCCACCTATTTTGTCTTTTCAACTCTGGACCCTGTTTCCATCCTGCACTTTCCCACTTTCAAACAATGAATGAATCATTTTCTTCTGTGATCCAGTTTCTAGTTCTTTCTCCAACTACTTATACCTCAACTTTACAAGGAGTTCTACTATATTTAATATGTATTTTATCTCAAATAATTAGGCCTCTTTTCTAAGAAACAGAACTGAGACAAATGATATTGGGCCCAGGAAAGGAGTAACTGCCGATGGAAAAGATTATAAGTTATTTTCCTCAGTGGATTCAGTTTTCTTTCTGTACAATCATTTGATAATTCTTCTCGACTCCTGTTCTAAAGCCCACCCCCCCGAAGGTGACCCTTTTGAGGGCGATCAATAGAATTTTCATCTATATATCCACATTCACACCTCTATCTATCTCTATCTCTATTTATTGAGAAAGATGGAGATTTATAAGGAATTGGCTCACATGATTATAGAGGCTAAGTCTCTGCCAGCTGCAAGCTGGAGACAGGGAAAACAGTGTTGTAACTCAGTCTAAGCCTGAGGCTTGAGAACCAGAGTAGCTGCTAACGGAATCCCAGTCTGAGGGTAGGTGAGGACCATTGTTGCAGCTTAGCAGTCAGGCATCAGAGAGAAAAAATTTTGCTTGCTCCACCTCCTCTTTTTTTTTAAGATTTTATTTATTTATTTGACAGAGATAGAGACAGCCAGTGAGNTGACAGAGATAGAGACAGCCAGTGAGAGAGGGAACACAAGCAGGGGGAGTGAGAGAGGAAGAAGCAGGCTCATAGTGGAGGAGCCTGATGTGGGGCTTGATCCCATAACACCGGGATCACGCCTGAGTCAAAGGCAGACGCTTAACAACTGCGCCACCCAGGCACCCCACCACCTCCTCTTTCTATGTAGGCCTTCACAGATTGGATGATTCCCACTCATCTGTTTTACTCAGTCTACTGCTTCAAATGCTAATCTCGGAGAGGAGGTTAAGATGGCAGAGGAGTAGGGGACCCCTTTTTCAGCCGGTCCCCTGAGTTGAGCTGGA